>NC_056728.1:1590699697-1590774697 GCF_019279795.1 Protopterus annectens
AGTGTTATGCAGTTATTGCACTTACTACAGAGCTTATTAGGCTGACAGGTGGCCAATGGTACTTCTAAGGTGAATGACATTGGCAGATCTTGTGAAGTAGGGTAATGGGAAGTGTCCTGAGTGGGAACGGCCTCTTAGTACTTAAACCTGCAGACACACACACACGCGCACACACACACACACACACACACACACACACACACACACACACACACACACACACACACACACACACAACACACACACACACACACACACACACACACACACACACACACACACACACACACACACACACACACACACACAGACACACACACACACACACACACACACACACACACACACACACACACACACACACACACACACAAAGACAGGTGATGTGATATTACAACCCTCACCTCAGTACTATTACACAATGGACCTCACCTTCATGCTGGCATGTGCGACTGATTACCAGTATGCCGCTGTCCTCAGCAGGACATCACTCTATGGCATTCATGGTATCCCTGTGTATGACTCACTCTCTGTGTGTGTCTCCCTGTGTGTCTCTCTCTCTCTCTCTCTATCACTGTGTGTCTCTCTCGCTCTTCCCCATGTCTATGTGTGTGTATGCTTGACATGTTATATGTTTCCCATATATATGTCTGTGTATTACATACAACAGATGCAGATATATCACATATAGGCCACAGCTAGCTGAGGGTAATCCTGTCTAATGGGTGTGTGTGGAGACAATTAAGGTGTACATAGCTATCTGTATGCAAAGACATATATGCACAATATAGTTATATAGTCTGATGTGGGTTCCAACATGGGCTATGATTTTCTAAGTGTAGGAGCATGCCCAATATGACCTTCTATAGTAAGAGTGGGCCTCCATTCTAGAGATAGTTGTACTCTGGACCGGGTTTTTGTGTGCTGCAGCCATACCTCTCAAAAGTAAGCAGGAAGTTGCTAGAGGAACAGGGTTTGTTTTAGCAGACATTGTCTGACATATCTGACGTCTGACACTGGAATGTATTGTGTCACTACCTAATGACAGACATCCTCAGATCATCACAGTGCTTTACCAGAGAAATACAAGATGTATGATGCACAGACCAATATTATGAACCTAACTATAGACATTCATGCCCAAAACAGCCATTTAAGAGGTGTGACTACAGCCAATTGACTGATGAAGCTGTGTAAACAGTCCAGCAACTTGGTGATATACTGGCTGGGGATCTCCTGCTTCTGTGGTATTCTTCTTACCTGAAAAATCATATCCTGGTGTGGTCATACCTCTCAACTGTACAGTTTTTGACAGATTGTTCAGATGTTTGTCTAGAAGTTTTGCCCAGTCTACATAAACTTGTGTTGTTATGGCAGGTTAGTTACTAATTATTAAAGACTGACATTACAAAATAATGACAGATATTAGTGTTTCAGACTTCATAACCTTTAGACAATTCCTGCTAATGCAAAACCCATTGTTCTATCAACTTTCTTAGTTTGTAAGAGCAATATTTACAACACATGCCTATCATTGGGCCTTTGTTCCAGTTTTATTTATGATATTGTCCAGATCTCTTGCTGTCAAAGATTGAGAGGTATGGGTGTGGGTACAGAGTGCATTTTACTGTGCAGACATGTCCATTATATGTGTAGTATATTCCACATAGCACTGTGACTTCCAGGTATGTCAGTGGCAGAGCAATACAGAGTAATGTGGTGAACCACTGACAGATAGTTGTGTATAGGTTGATAGGTTGATATGACATTAGTAGAGTATTGGCCCTGAAGCCCTTATAACCCACACAGACAAGGGTGTAGCCCATGTTAAGATATGTCAGCACACAGAGCCCCTGTCCAGCAGGGACACAGGTGGAATCACAGGACTGTATTTTGTGTTTCCTGTGCACTTATACAGGGAGCACATCACTAGTGGTATTAAGGCACTTGGCTTGTTGTGGTCAGGGAGTATATTCCACGGATGGGGGAGTGTGTGGTGCATGCATCTGTCACACCAACAAGCCATACTGATAACACAGCCCGAGTTGATGCTGCGCCTACAGGTTGATTGAGTGGGCCTTGGCTTCCAGATGTGCAACAGTCCCATCAAGGCAGGGTCTGAATTGTTTTGTATGCCAGACAGGGGTCACCTCAGCAGGGTCTGTATGGAATGGAATAGAGGGACAGTGCTGTCAGCCTATCTGTGTAGGGTAGGTGTTTGGGGTTTGGGGTAAGGCCTTAGTGTTTGCAAGACCCGGGTGTGTGGAGTCTGCATGGTCTGTGGTGTGTGGGTTTGTGGATGTCTCATGTGTTTTTGCCTCTGAGGTGTCTTTTGTTTGGGATTTTGTTTTGTTGTGGACTTCCACTGACATGGGTGTGTGTTGTGTATTTGCAGGTGATGTTTACTGACTGCATACACTGCATGGCACCTATATTACTGCACAGTTTGCTCTGGTGTGCACATTCTCCATTTGTCTGGCCAGTGGTTCCCCTTCCCCTTATGTGTGTCTCTTTGTCCTTCTGTAGTCTAGTCATAGGCTTTGCCCCCAGTGGCTGCTGTTATGTATTTGTAATTGTGATGTGAGCAGAGTAAATGCCGTAACATCACACACAAGGTTGTGGACTTCACACCTCTGAGTGTACCAATTTAGCAGGTTGTCCATCACTGCACCACTACATTTACTGTGGTCTTCAGACAGTTTGCATTGCTATATGTTATCATGAGGCTACATGTTGGCCTAGCTGTCAAACCGTCACAGACTGACATCTGGACAGGCTCATATATAACAGTCAGACAAAAGCACACACATGGGGACAGGGCGTTAATAATGTTCTGCCAAACATAGACAGTTGGGAGACCAGTTTGGTAATTGCTTGCTTTCTCTTATGGGTATAACATCTGCTTCCCCACTGTCTGCCATTGCTGTTTTGACATGACCCTTTCTTGTTTTGCAAATATTTGGCAGGCAAATGCAGATATACAAAGCATACTTGTGCTCCTCCTGTGACAACCTGTCATTCCAGGGGTATGGATGTTGGCCAGTGACATGTTGTCAGTGCTGACACAGTAAGTTGGCAGCCTTTTCTAATCTGACAATACACTGACCTTCAGGTAGCTGCTATCCTACCAGGCACCATACCTCCTGCCTTTTTAGAGCCAGACATCTGGACAAAGTCATAAGTAATTTGGGACAAAGGCCTACATATAGGGACCATTGTTAACTATTGGCCTTACAAACCTAGAAATGTGATACAATAACAGGTTTTTCATTAGCATGAATTTTCCTAAAGGGTATATAGTCTGAAACTACAATCTGTCATTATTTTCTGACTTTAGTCTTTTGTGATTTGCCAATGATTTGCCAGAAAACCACAATTTCCTGATAAAGAGACCATAAATATGATGCAAACCTCTGGACATTCTGAAAAAATGTCTGTACAGTTGAGGGGTATGCTAGGCACTGTGTAGGTTACTCTGAGCTGTGTACTGTCCATATGTGTGGCCCCTGTCCCTGACCTGTCCATCTTTCCTGCAGTAACAGATATTGATGCCTGGACAGTGTGTAAAACACCTAATGCAGCTGTATTTGAAATGCAGAATAGTTGGCACTTTTTTCTTGGAACATGGACCCTGTCCACCACAGTACTGTATCTAGGCTACTAAGACACGACAGCCAGGAGTAAGTCAGGCCACATACTGACAGTATTGACCACACATATACATATTTCATTGATCCCTGCATATTGTGGACATGCAACAAGTTATCAGGTTGATTGGGACAGACCTGGAAATGTGTGCTCTGCTGCTTATACCCTAAAAACATTACTGTTACTGCATTTGTAATGAAATATGGGTGTGTGTGTGTTTGGGGGGGGGGGCACACCTCTCAGCTGTCCACATTTGCACAGTCTGTGCTGATGTTCACTTTACATTTTGATTCCATTTAGCATAGTATTGTGCCTGTCCTGGAGACTACAGGTATATCACTAAAGACCACAGGTTAGATTATAATGGCAGACATTTTGATTTCAGACCTCTCACCCTTCAGAGACTTAATGCAACTGCAAGACCTGCTGTGATATCACTGTGTAGGTCTGTATGGGCATATTTCATCATTGTCCCCATTTGTGGGCCTTTGCTAGACATTTATTTATGGTTTTCAACGGCTGACTTGGTGGGTGAGGCTGATGGGTGAGGATGGGAGACTCACACTGACATCCATGCATGTGACCTATGACTCCCCCAGTTTGTTAGCCCCCCACATATACTACAATGAGATTTGTCACCTATGGGACTACTGCATTCTCTGGGGAAGCAGTAATGGGCAGACATTTTCTGTTGTCCCATATAGCTGTCAGTTGTCTGCTGCTATCCCAGTAGGCCACCCCATTCTCTTGCATGCATGCAGCGATACCATAGCTATGCTACCACAATGTATTACTCCATTCATTTATTGTTAAGAAAACTGACTTAGCTTGAGCCTGCAGCAGTTGTGAGGACGGTGCTTGAGGGCTGGCTCTGTCGGATACATGCAGTACACAGCCTATACATGGTAAGATACAGGTAGTGTGATGTGTGTGGTATCCATTTTACTGTGTGTGTGAGTCAGAGAGAGGTGTCATTCCCTGGGTCCCTACAGTGTCAGTGTTTGTGTGGTATACGTTGCCTCTTTGCCAAGGCCTGGGCATACTGGGCACACCTCTGTCTGCCTATAAGAGCAGGCTCAGGGGATTCCTCCTCTGAGTCCCCCTGTGCCTGTAGGGGCTTCGGCAATTGTGGGGACTGTGAGGGCCTTCCCTGTGATGTTCCTGCTGCAGCTATTTCCACAGGAACATATTGTGTAGCATGGCACATACTATGAACATGTGTGCACATGTGGCTACAGAGTACTGCAGGCCTCCACCAGATATGTGAAAGCAGTGGAGTCGTGACTTGAGCATCCCAAACACACACTCTGTAATGTTCCTGGTTTGTGCGTGTACCTCATTATGGCATTCTTCAATGTGTGTGTGTGTGTGTGTGTGTGTGTGTGTGTGTGTGTGTGTGTGTGTGTGTGTGTGTGTGTGTGTGTGTGTGTGTGTGTGTGCATTTCTGATGGGTGTCATCATCCACAACTCCGGTGCATAGCCAGCATCCCCCACCAGATGGCCATAAGGGATGTCTGCCCTGGCAAATGCCTGGTACAGCTGTGAGGCATGCCAGATATGTGAGTTGTGATAACTACCAGGGCTGCCAGCACACACATTCATGGTAATGCCCTGGGCATTGCACACGACCTGGCAGTTGATGGAGTGATAGCCCTTGCAGTTGACATAGACTCTACCCTCTTCACTGAGTGGTGCCTTAATGTGCATGTGCGTGCAGTCCATGGCACTTAGTACCTCTGGGCAGTCTGCTACAGGGTGGAAGAGATGCATATTTCTGGTCCTCTCCTCATAGGTGATGGGGAAATATATGTGCTCACCAGCATGTGTTCGCATGACATCCAGGAACTGGTGGAGTACCCTGGATGCAGATGACTGTGAGACCCTCATGATGCCCACAGTAGGTCTTTGGAAGGTACCTGTAGCTAGTATTCTTAAGGCTACACATACCTTGGTTTCAACTGGGATGGGTTCCCCTCTGTTGGCTCTGGGTCTGAGATGAGGCTGGCACAGCTCACAGAGTTGCTGAAGTAAGTCCCTGTCCACCCTGTAGCTCTCTAGTATCTCCAGATCATGTAGCCCCTGGTAGGTTACCCTGAGTCTGAACACTCTCCTCCTCCTCCTCAGTCTGGGATGGTTGTCAACATTATCCTCCTCACCACCCTCAGCCTGTAGCACATACTGATGTATCAAAGCAACAGCACCACTTAACATTTTGTCAGTTAAAATTTCCCCTAGTGGGTACACCAATGATGCAGAGTTTGTGGGAAAAACCAGACTGAAAGGTGTTTGTATAGTTTATACTGGTGTGCTGCAGATGCTGCCTGTGCGATTGGCTGACTGTGATACATTCCACTTGCCAACTATATTATTTGTACTTCAGTGCCTTTATTCTATTGCCGTTTTTTCCCACTTCCATCCCTTCTAAGCCCCGCAGTGTGCCACGCAAACCTGCTGCTCAAATGTAAACACTTCTGGTGATTGCTGTTTTTTTTTTTTATTTCCATTGTGTTTAAGCCCCATGGTGTGCTGCACAAACCCCTGCAGCTATGGTAAACAATATTGAGCAGAAAGGATCCTCCCAGGGAAGCAAAGACGCTCAGCATTTCTTAAAATAGCTCAGACACACCCCCTTGCTTAGCTGTGCTTAACTAAGTGCAAATAGAGGCAACAGAGCTCCAATCTGCTTACACCAAGCATGACACACCCCGTTTTCATGTCAGCTGTTTCTCCTGCTTACACTACAGCATTATAACTCCTACACAGTTAGGGGCAGGTGGACACGGTCTCCCATTTTGCTATTCAATAAATGTAGCTCATTTGCATACCCCACTGTCTTAGTCCCTTGTTACACCACTGTACTGAAGCCTGTCTCTTTAGCTACCAGTGTTACCTGTTTTGGTTCTTCATGCTACCCACTATAATGGCAAATTTTATATTTCCCCAGAAATTGTCATTTTACATTTTTTTTCTTATTTTCTGCACAATCTTGTTTGTGCACCACTGCGCTATGCTTAAACGGACAAAATTGGCCAAAAAAATAACCTTTGATTTTCATAATTTTGCAACTGTTTTCCATGTCAATGCCCGCATTTTTTTGGCCATTGGCATGCTGTATAGTCTTAATACATGTTTTACTTTGAGCTGTCAGTACCACAATTTTGATTTTTGTAGAAATGTACATGGCTAGTAACTGAATACATTTCTGCAATGGACACTGTTCTGACACAGATGCCTGCATGCTTACTGAATCACTAATTCACCTCATTTGCATGTTTTCTACCAGAAAATATGGTAATTAGCATTATTCAGTGGTGTCCGTGTCAGAATACTGCTGGCAGGCTCGTGCACGCCCCCAACCTTGATTACTGGATCGCTCTGTGGCCATATGCCGTGCAGAAGCTGCTACACTATTCTGACACAGTGATTTGGCTTTATTGAATCCCAGCCATAGTGTTTTGTACTTGCTTTATAATCATGCAGTTTTTGAAACTTGTACTTATTTTCCCTAACTACGTGTCCCTCTTTCTAACACTCCTTCAGAAAATTCCTCTTATGACAGCTCTTCATTAATTCTTAACACATTTTAATACACATTTCCATTATTTCCATTTTCATACAATTCTGCAGCAAGCAGATTGTTGCCATTTTCCTTCCCATTAAACCCCTGTTTTCTCCAGTCCATCAAAAAATGTCCCATTGTTTTACATTTGTAACTACACAGTTTTTAATTGTTTGGCTTTTCTCCATACATCATGCAACTTTTCCTTTGTTGCATTGATGAATTAAATGTAATTTTCCACAAAAAACAAGTTGTTAGCTACTTTCAATACTTTAGAACACCTTTAGTGTCAGCAGCATTTATATTACCAAGTATATGTTACATTTTTCCTTTTTTCATAATCAAAGTCACAATTCCCATAATGATATAGCAAAAAGTTAAGAGAAGTTATGAAGGTGGCAAACATGTATTCATTCCAAGGGCAATTCTGTTTTTTTTAAGTCAATGAGAGTTATAAACTTGTTTGTTTGCACAAATTACTTTTTTCAATGCCAGTTATAAACTGAATACTCTACTTCATTCTTAGTTATACATTCTGAGCACTGGATATATAATTATTCTAGGGAAAAATTACCTTTGCTTTTACAGCCTCCAATAATTTTTCCACTGTAGACATTGTCTCAAAAATCAAATTAGAACAAAGTCTGCTTTCCAGGCAAAATAAAATCCTGGAGATTTTATTCCTAATGGCATCACAATATTGTCAAAATATCACATCTGTGAATGGGAAACTGGGAAAGTACACTTGTAAGTAAACCAACCATAACAGTAGATATTCAGATGATCTCTACTGAATTAGCTTTAGGTGTTTAGCTTATATCCTACCAAGGATATAACATTCAGCCAGCTTCCAAAGGTTCATGGCACCTTTTCATGCACCCAAACCATTAGTCAGCTTGAGCTAAGCTGACAAAAAAGGCAGGATTGAAGGCCAAACCTTTCAGATTTTCATGCCAACAGAGAGAGGGAGGCTTAGGCCTAAAAGGACAAAACTAGGAACAACAGAAAAGTGTCCATACCCCAGAATACACAAGACTCCAAAAAAAAAAAAAAAAAAAAAAAACAAGGGGGAAAAAGGGAGGGAGTGGCTACTACAGCAGCAATCATTCAAACATCTACTGTTAGGGTAAGTTTATTTACACAGCTGTACCACATTGTTCATATTGACCATTCCTGCAGTAGCTTTAGTTATTTGGGTAGACTATCCTAGCTTATTATATTTGGGAGTTAGGTGGGGAAGGGTTCAGGAGCCCTTGGAGAATAAGCCTATCACAGCTTGATCTAGACCTACAGAAATAATCAAGCTTATAATGCCTTGAAAACATATGTATAGAAGACCAAGTTGCTGCTTCTAGCATACTTCGAGAATCCAACCCTATTCAAAAAGTCATAGATGAAGCCAAGGTCCTGGTAGATTAGGCCTTGATCCTGCCTGGAATAGGTTTGTTGTGGTGAGTATAGCAAAAGGTAATAGTCTGAGAAAAACATTTAGAAATGTTTTGACATAGGTTTTCTCTTTTTCTTAGCATCACAAGAAACAAACGACTAATCCAAACATCTGAAAAATGTACTTTTGTTAAGATAGTACTTCAGTTGTTTGTGGACATCAAAGGTATGGAGTATCCTTTCTCCTTCATTTTTAAGTTCAAGAAAGAAAACAAGGAGATGGCTAGTTTGGCTTAAAGTAAACTTGGATAACACTTTATGGAAACATGAAAGATTAGCTCTCAAAGAAACCCAAGGGTATTATGAGAATCATAAATGCCATGAAACTCAAAATTCTGAAGTATAAGTATTCTTGCACAGTGACTGAAGTCTGAGAGGAAAACATTAAAAACAGCTAGATATTGACCTATTTTTTCTTGTGGAAGAAATGCTGTTTGAACTGAGGTGTCTACCTGAGACCCAAAAGAACACAATCCTGTGTGAAGGAGTCAAAAAAGATTTTTGAATGTTCTCTTGGAATCTCAGCTAGTGTAAGAGATCTCTCACTCAAGTAAGAGATTTCTGACACTTTGATAAAAACTTTGCAAAGATAAGCAAGTCACCTAAATATGAAGAATGTGGATACTTTGTAGGGTGCAATGAGCTATAACTGGAGCTAGGCACTTTGTGACCACTCTTGGTGCAGCGGATAGTCCAAAGGGTAAGGCAGAGAACAGATGGTGTGATCCAGATACACAAAACCATAAAAAACTGGTCTGTATAACTAGAGATATGATAATCATATTTTAAATCTGATGAACTTGGGAACTATTACAAACCAGTTTAGGAAAGAAAAATCCCTGGTCTCCAAACATTTTTTTTTCTTTCTTTCTTTGGCACCACAGGCATCATTCAATAAAAACCTTTCCAAACCTGGGAATGGGAATTGGTTCTATCACTCCCTATGACAGCATGTAATGAAAAACAGGAAGAAAAAAGAGTCTGTTCTGTTGGATGAGGAATTGTCCCCTGGAACAGATGGACTTACTCCAGATGTCATCTGTAACCTTAATGAATGATGTTCAGAAATGATTTGTCTGAGACTATCTGTTGTCAAAGATAAAAGTGGAGACTGAAACTTTCTGGAAGGGAAAAAGAACAGCTAATGTGGGGCGATGAGACAAAGTCCCTTAAAAAGTCATTCTGACTTTTTGGACTGGCCTTGATTTTGGGGGGGGGGTTCCTGATTTCTTTTTGGGAATCCCCCCTGCCATTTCTTCTTAAAGTTCTGTTTCACAGCATATTGTTGAGACTGTTTATTTTTTTGCCAAAACCGAATGAGGGGTTATAGAATTCCTTACAAATTTTGGAAAAGGAATGCTGAATAATCTTAGATTCCTAGATCAACATGCCCCTTTCTTCACACATTTTGATAACCTCTACAGCAGATGATCCAAAAATACGTCTCTGTCCAAATGAGAATTTAAAATCTCATTTGCCACATCATCTTGGAGGTTCTGAGAATGCTGCCAGACAAATTTCCTGAAAAAAAGACCAGTGGCCATAGCCCTGAAAGAAATCAAATGAGTCATACACACTGTAAACAGTGAGTTGTGATTAAGATGAAAGAAGAAAATGCAGACAAAACATTTCACCATACTTTCTTAGTCAGAATAAACTTTAACATAACATCCTAACAATTCAAAATTCTGAAAATCAAAGTTGTAGAAGCATACACCTTTTCCCCATATGAATAATCTTCCCATCTTTGTCACAAAGAGTAGGACTGGTGTTAAATAAATATTTAGCAGCAGTAGGATTAACTAAAGCTACTGCTGCTGGGTCAGGTTTGGGAAGACTGTTTAAAAATTTAAAAGACTGTTGAATTTTACACATTCTATCTGCCTTTTTAGGGACAGCAGGCTGACTATCAGAAAAATTGCAAGCAGTGACACACACACATCATCCAAAGCTGACAGAACTGGGGGAATAGATGAAGGTTCTGGAAATTCTGTCTGTAACAGCTCATAGTACTTTCTGAGGAACTGAGAAAGCTCAGTATTCTCCCAATGAAAACACTAGCAGATTCTGGAAATAGACTCAGAGAAAAATCTCCATACAGAGAATCATAAACTGAGTTCTCCTCTAAGTCTCAATCAGAAAAGCAATGAAAAACCCTATATTTCCTCCCATCATATTCCTGTCCAGATTCAGAATCTTCAATCTCTTCAGATAAGGAGGTATCCTTCATTTTTTTACCAGAAACCACCTTATAAGAAGGATCAGCAGCCTGAATTAAACTCTGAGCCAGATCTAGTAAACTACTCCTATCTAAGGAAATTTGAGGAGGACCTGTTTAGTTTTTTCTGTTTCTTTCTGAAAGGAAGAATGGTTCCAACAGGGTTAATAATGGCATAATAGCTTCCCCATGGATGGGCACAACATTCTGACCAAACAGAGAAGTCTTCCCTGCTACCTTTCCCAGGACCAACACTGAGATGATCCCAGCTGCAGAGGATCTAGCTAACCCTTGATCCATAGTAGTTGTAGGTGTTACAGCACATGCATCAAGGATAAAAGATGGTGGTCTGAAGAACAAGCTATGGCCACAGCAGATTCACCCAGATGCAGCTGAAGCAAATTGATAGCCTGCTTTGGTGGCAAAGGTTGTTTGATTAACTTTTTTGTTCTTTTTCTGGCTGGAAGAAAGACAGACTGTGGTACTCGTAGTCTGTTCCATGGTCAAGCCACAAATGCTGCCTCTTTTCCAGGGAAAACAAGCAGCAGTAATCTGTAAAAATATATTCTTTAAAAGTCACCTTTTTCACATAAAAACACAATAAAATGCACTTTAAAACACTTCACCTACCCCAAAATTTAAACTTAATTTCAGAGTATGCTCCCATTTAAAAGTACATGCAATTCTCATGCTAGTCCATTCTCATAGCTTAAAATAACTTTCTTAAACAGGAAAGTACAATTAAATTTTTTTAATGTGGAGGTTTTTTCCTCAAAGGGAACTTATCTGTCCAGCAAAGGAACAATACAAGTTGACAGTTGATTCATGAAAGCCCAGAGAAAAGCACTATTTTCAGCAGCAAGAAAGCTCTGAAGGGCTTGGAGCCCAAACCTGTTTTTTTAGTCAACTCAAGCTAATGGTTTGGGCAAGTGGAAGGTGCCCTAAAGCTTTGCAAGCTTACTGACTGCTATATCATTGGCAGGATATAACTCATGTAGCTAAGGCTACTGCAGCAATGATCAATATGCTGAACATCACTGAAGTATTATAGTCAACCTAGAGCATGTTTTTTTTAGTTTGGTGTGTCCATGTGTATGCAGGGATGACAGGCATCTGATGAAAGACTGTAATAAAAAGAGATGTCGTCAGTGTAGGGGACAGGGAAATTCCATTAAAAAATTTTAGGAGTAAGTGTAGAAAATGCAATGAATTTTAATATATTTGGTTTGACTTCCCTATACGAATAAAGAAATGGTCAGTAAAAGAAGACAATATTTCATAAGAAAGACAATTCAATGACAATATAACTGAAAATGTTGGTGGAGGAAGCATTATGTGGAAGATACTTGAATAAGAAAATGCAACTAATAAGGAAAAGGATGATGGGAATGCGGTAGATAATGTTTTACAAAGATAAAGTATTATTGTGCAAGATAAAAACAGATATGCAGAACTAGCAAGTGTGGAAGGGGGGAAAGTGAGAATGTGAAACAGGAGCAAAATAAGAAAATAATGATATATCAATTGGATGGAGAATGTGAAGAAATGAAAATAAAAACTGGAAGTAAGAAAGACAGACAGATTGAAAGGTATTACGAGTATTACCACTAAATGTAAATAGCATTTGAAATTATATTAAATGTGTAATAGTGGCTGAATAGTATAAAAATAGGTACAGGGTTATATTTTTGTTAGAAATAAAATGTGTGAAGAAAAAAAGCAAATGTTTTAAGGTAATATAGGGTAAAAAGATTATATGGTCAGCAGTTTTTCTTATTAGGAATAGGATTCTTTTTTAAGTGAGGAGATGAAGATATTGGATGTGATGGCAATAGTACTTGGAAGATTAGTGGTCTGTCATGTAAGGAAAAGTGAAAAATGTCTATGGATAATTATAGTTTATGAATACACTAATATAATGGGGAGGAAAAAGATGTCTGAGGAATTTAAACTTTGTCCTATTAAATACGGCAGTTATAGTGGTATATTTTAACAGCAATTTGAGAAAGAAGGAAAAAAAACACAAGATATTAAAGTAGCAACAGAAGTTATAAGGCATAAAGGATTGAAAACAGAAAAACTATAGACTGGACATATAAAATAGGGGCTTTTAGAACTGAAATAGATTATACTGTACATTCTCAGATCATAGAGTAGCATGAGCTAGAATAGCAGATCCCAGATAAGTAACAAAAGAAAGGACAGGGATTAAAAGATTTATTAGAGATATTGCTAAAACAGATGACATGATGTGAGAACATAAGATTTTGCACAAACAACATACTGCATTAACACTAAATTATGAAAATTGGACAGATTGGTGGAGTGCTTATAAAGAAAAATGCATAAAAATATTTTTTGATTGTAAAAAAGAGTGAAGCAAAATAATAGGAGAGTATATAATGAAATAATTAAAAAAATGTGAAAAAGAAATAGAACAATAAGGTGACAGAATGAGAGAAACAGAAAAAAAGAGTTGTGTGGAAAAATAAAGAAAAGTTAAAATATGCTATTTAAATAAAGATTCTTTTAAAAGAAAAACAAGAAAGTTTCACCATTTTTGTAAAAAGAGGTTAAAATTAAGGAAAAATGGATGCAATGTTTGATGAAAAAGGAAGTATTAGTTATAAGCAGCAAGAAATAATGGAAATTGTGGAAAATATGTGGATAGAATGTATGAATAGAAAGTAGTACAAGAAGAAGTATGGATTATAAAAAATGAAAATATTAATTCTCTAGAAAAAGAGATTACTACACTAAAAATTAAAAAAGCAATAAAAGAACAAAGGGATGAATCAGCAGTAGGAATAGAAGGATTAGGTTATGAATATTCTAAAGAGATACATGGAAGTGAGAAACTATATTCTGTAAAATATTAAATGAACAGACAGGGAAAGGAATAACAGATGAAAGGATTTGTGGTGGAGTAATTAAGTTTATATGGAGAAAAGATGAAAGAAAAGATTAAAAGTTGAGGCTTATAACACTGGGAATACAGATGATAAAATCTTTATAAAGATAATACAAAAAAAGAATGCAGAAAGTTTTGGATGAAGTTATAGGGGAAGTATGACTTTTTGGAATCAATGTGAGAGAGGTGAAGAAAATGTTAACAATAGTAAAGGAAGTAATAGACATCCATTTGAAAGATAAATGAAGGCTAGTGATGTGATGTGATGTGGTAAAGGTTAGTCATGAAGTGAAGTGAAAGATACTAGAGACATAGGGGATAGGAGAAAAAAGGTGAATGATATAAAAATATTCTATGAAATATCATGGGTGAAAGTTTTGGTAAAAGGATGATGGAAAGAAATATACAAATTAATGAGGATGCCCAAAGTTTGTGCCTGTTTGTACTGGTAATGAATGCAATAATTCAAAAATGTATGTGAGAAATAAGTAAAATGAGAGATTAGAAAAGGAGTTACAATACCAATTTGTCTGTCATATGCAGAAGATTAGGTGACTGTGGCAAAAATGACTTGGGTATGTGGAGCAGTGGTAAGAAGGAATTATTAAAGGACAACCACGCCCACAGAATCAAAAACATGTTTATTTCATCATGGTTTGGTGTTTCCTACATTTTAACACCACTCTGGGACTATTTAGGGCTTTTTAGATATTTTTATACGCAATTTCTGACTCTGACCACATGGGGTCTGGCATCTTGAAATAATTCTGACTGTTTAGTCTGCCTCTAAGTATCCCAGAATTCATTGTTTGTCTCCAAAAAATTGCATCAGATCTGCCACATTTTCCCTAAAGCTCCTGTCAGTGCACTGATTTTACAGGCATTCACTGCTGTGTTATAGTCACCTACTTTTGGTTAATATTTTATCCTTTTTCAATGACTACTTCAAACACAAGCAGTGCAAATGTAACAGAACATAATTAAAAAGTGCATTGTATTGCTCTTTCTTCTTTTTACAAATGCTAACTTGATTTATTTTGTGAAGGCTGAAATCTAGTTCTTCAAGGTATCTCCCCTCCCCCTCACACCTACCTTCCCTAACTGTCAAAGAGCTAAGGGTAATTTGAGCCACTATCTGCATGTGATTGACAGCTCACAGCAGGTGACCAGACTAATGTACTGTTTTCTTGTCAACCTTTCCTTCCTTACAGTGGGAGACTTTTTTTGTTGCATTCCTCCTGTCAAATTTAGAGCCAAGCTCCATAGCACTTGGAATAATCACTGTTTTGCAAAGCATCAAACTCCCACTTATTTTTTCCTTCCTGTTTGGTTAAATAGCTAACAAATGATGCACTATAAACACAAAATATTTCACAGACTTGCATGACAGCACCCACATGCTTTTTTAAGTGGTAATTTAAGAAAATTATGGTATTGCATACTTTTTGTAATCTGATGTAGTGTTGTCGGTTAATCATGACAGACATCTGCTTCTTATGTAAAAACATGCAATTAATGTCTACGCATGGTCATTTCAAATTTATGCTCTTAGTTTTTGCAGCTGTTACTGTGCTTCTACCTGTACTTTGTCACATATCAGTAGGGCTCTTCAGAAAAGTGAGATTAGAGTTTGACATTTTTGCTAGGTTAAGTGTGGGCTGGGCAAGGCAGCTCTGACATCACAATGTGGGAGGTCCACTGGCTCTTCTATACAGCATGCAAATCAGGCAGGGATTACATCACTTTGGGGGAGGAAATGTCCCGGTAGCTAGAGCAAGAGCTCTGGCAGATGTGACATCATCATTTCAGAGCCAGCTAGAGGTTTTTCAACTTGGTTTTCAAAGTGAAAGTAAAACAGTACGGAAAGGTAGGAAGCCTAACAGGGAAAACAGTTGAGTGGATTCGTTTTTAAAGCTGCATGGTGATTTCTAGAGGCTGTATCAGTGAACAGGAATTAAAAGAGACAGCAGGTTGAGCAATCTGCTTTAATATACCATTGTTGTCCTTTAAAGAAAGCTGGGTTAAAGTTAAATAAGGCAAAAATCAAAGGGTTTTTGACACTAATACAATTGTGAAAGATATTATACTAGGAAGAAAAAAGTGTATTAGGAGAAAAATTTGCAGAGTATGAAATGTAATACAACACTGGAAAACAATGCTGGAAGAAATAAAAATACTATTGTGACACAGAAGTTTTAATCTATCATTTAACAAAAAGTGTATATACTAAATACACACATATTAGGATATCATATTTAGAGAGGATGCATGTTTCCAGCTCAAATGGAGTAAGAGATGTTAAAAATATTATCTAATTTTATTTAGGCTTCAAGGCTGAATCCGATGAAAAGAGGGGTGAGTTGAATTAAAAAAAAATCCAGAGTGCACATACCATTTATGCATTTGTTTCTAGATAATAAAGAAGGTGAAAGAGAGACAATTGCAAATGTTGGGAAAATGTTATATTAAGGTATGAAGTATGAAAATATGAATGAGGGGAAAATAAATATTAAACAAGAAAAGAGGGAAGGAAAATAATATGAAAATAAAATTTTGGAATGTGAAAATTAATGAAATTAATAAAACAAAAACTTATGATATAATAATAATATTATTATGGAAATTAATATATTGTATCTGTCTGAAAGGAATTAAATAAAAATGTAAAAATACTAGAAAGGACTGAATGAAAAATATGAGAATTTATATGAAGCAGGGGATTTCCTGTGGTGAATTTTGTTGAATAAATTACTGGTTAAAATTATTATGAAATATAAGGTATTATCATGAAGATGAAACAAGAAAACATTTTAATTATGTAAAAAAATGAACAGTTTTTGAAAGATTTTGAAAAGGAATATAAATGAGAAATGTTTAAAAATATAAGGATGCATATGACGTTATCTGGAAAATATGAGAAATAAGAATGTAAAATTGAAAATGAGCAGAATACTGTTTGTAGCAATTTGGAGATTATGGAAAAGAAGATATATAGGATTATTGTATAATAAAAACAGAAAAGATGAAGATGTGCCTGATATAATGAAAAGATGATTGTGGAAGAAAGGATGGGGATAAATAAAAAAATAAAGAATAGTTGATGTTCACTTAAAAACAATTTTTTTTGCATTTTTTTATTGATAAAAATTTGAAATAATTGTTTTTGTGCAGATTATATGTTACAGATTATATGTTAAGAAAAAATAATGACAGATATATGTTATGATTATGAATGTGAACATAATGTAAAAAAGTGTAAAATATGGGAACGTAAATAAAGTATCTCCAGCTCTTTTTGATAAGTGCCATTGTATATTTTTCATCTACATGAGCTACCATCAACTCAAACAAATGTGATGACCAGAGATGTAGCTATCCAGTTTTTCACTGGGTGCCACCCCCCAATTTGGCACACCTCCAAAAATTGTTTAAAAAATTATTTTTTAAATTTTAAGAAACTATTTGCTACATTTGTAGCAAATCGTTGCTACAGTCTGTATGATACACTGAGCTCTACAATGTTCAGTTTTCACTGCAAATGCAATGCCAGCATTTATTTCTAAATGCTTTTAAGTACCGAAGAGAGATCAGGAATGACTGATTGTGCCCTGTAACACTTTTCACTCAGGGCATTTGCCCCTTTACCCTGACCTAGCTACGTCACTGAAATGGATGTTGGTTTGATGTTTCCTTTGAAGAACAGCACACGCAGGAGTGCTGCACCCCCCTCCTGCTGCACTGCAGTGTCAGCAATTTGAAAATTAATCCAATCAGCCACAGTGGGAATAGAACAGAGATTCATCTGATCTTTCTGCATCAAAAGAGAGGGCTGGATTCACGAAGGCTTGCACGGAGTCTAAGAGTAGTGTAAGACTCCATGCAGCCTTCGCGATCCAGGAACAGCCCAAAGTCCGTGTAAGAGTCAAGCTAAAACGGCTCTTACACGGAGTGGGTGTGGATAAGCTAATCACCTCACTTGCAGCCGAATAGCATGCAAATGAGGATGATTAGCGATCCAGGAAGCCCAGAACAGCCCGTGTAAGAGCCGTTTTAGCTGCAGAAATGTACTCAGTTGACAACTGAGTACGTTTCTGCAAAAACTGCAATGGAGCCATGTCAGCTCCAAATAAAGGGTGCATATGTGTCAGGCAGCATGCCAATGGCCAAATATGTGGCCATTGGCAAGGTAACCTGATGCAAATATATGAAAAAAATATTTTTTATTTTCGGTGATTGCCGATGTTTAAACCCAGCGCAGCCCCGCGCAAACGGGCTGCGCTGCATAGAACATAAAAACGAAGGTTTTAAACCCACAAATGTGGGTTTTATGCAATGCATGGAATGTCAATGCAGGGACCAGCAGACCAAAACCAACATGGCCACCGTGTAGTGGTTGCTAAGGGGAGAAGCTGAGTCTAAGAGATGTAACTAAGCATTAGTAGGCAATCTGATGCAAATTAGTGTAAGGGTACTGAATTCCACTGTCACATAGCAAATGAGCACATTCTGAGTAGTGTAAGAGTTACAGAAAGGGGAGGAACAGAGTAGGAGATAGGTGACATCACAGGGGGGAATGGTAGAACAAAATGCAGTTCATTGGAGGTTAGAGTTACATGACAGATGTCAGACAGATATCATGGAAAGAGGTGTGCCACTAAGTAAGCATGAGAAAGTCAAGAAATGGAAGGTGTACACTGTTGCCTACACCAAAGTTTCTTGCTGGATGTGTATGCGCACGTGTGCGTGCCATGAAGCGCGAAAAGGCAGTGCGCGCGTGTAAGGCAGACTGAGCATGTGGGAGCGTGTTGGGAGATGTTTAACACTGTTTGCGTGGGCGTGCACGTGTTTTAAACTGAATAAGCAGATTCTGAACTGTGTAAGTATGTGTGCGCGTGTGTAAGCCACTGTGAGCGTGTTTCTGCTGGTTTGCGCTCAGCTCCTCCCTGAGGAAACAGAAAGGAAAAAGGAAGCAACAGATGTAGTAGGAAGTTAGCAGGGAATACTGCTGGAGCTAGCAGGTGAAAACAATTAGATGCAGGCAATTACACAGGCAGAATAGTAGCCCAGCCCAGCACTTAAAACTCTGCAAACAGCAGTGCAGAATGTTTCTCTCAAGAGACACTGCAAGACAGGAGTTAAGTTATCAGAAGTGAAAACTGAAAAAGCTGAACTCAGAGCAGAAATGTTAGGGGCTGCCATAGCTGTCATAATGAGACATAGGTGACTTGCTGAGGGTGGTGACAATGCAGATGCTGCCAGACAACCCACAGTGAGGAGACGGAGAAGAGTGTACAGGCCCAGGGTCACCTACCACGGGTTACATGAGCTGGAGATAGTTGAGCGCTATAGAGTGGACAGAGACCTCCTGCAGCAAATAGTGGAGCTGTGCAGGCCACGCCTCACACACAGAACCAACAGAGGGGAACCCATCCCAGTGGAAACCAAGGTATGTGTTGGCCTAAGAATACTAGCAACAGGTACCTTCCAGAGACCAACTGATGATATGATGGGGATATCACAGGCATCAGCCTCCAGGGTACTGCACCAGTTCCTGGATGCCATGTCAGCACATGTCAGTGATCATGTATATTTCCCCAATGCCAGTGAGGTATTGGCCAGCAATATGCATCTCTTCCAGCAAATAGCGGAATACCCTGAGGTACTGGGTGCAATAGACTGCACGCACATACGCATCAAAGCACCAGCTGGTGAGCGGGGTAGGGCATACATCAACCGCAAGGGCTTCCCCTCCATCAACTGCCAGGTCGTGTGTGATGCCCAGGGCATAATAATGAATGTGTGTGCTGATTGTCCTGGGAGCTACCACGATTCCCACATCTGGCATTTGACGCAGCTGTACCAGACATTTGCCAATGGGGACATCCCGCACGGACACCTAGTGGGGGATGCAGGTTATGCACTGGAGCCGTGGCTGATGACACCCATCAGAAACGCACACACACCTGAACAGGAACGCCATAATGAGGCCACGCACAAACACGTAATGTAATAGAGCGTGTGTTTGGGCTGCTCAAGTCATGGTTCCGGTGTCTGGACACATCTGGTGGAGCCTTGCAGTACACACCAACTACATGTACCCAAATTGTCATGGTATGTGCTATGCTACATAATATGATCTTGCGAAAACAGCTGCAGCAGGACCAGCATAGGGCCGGGCCAAACAGCCCCCCACCATTGCCAAGGCCAGCACAGGCAGAGCGTGACTCGGAGGAGGAACAACCTGAGCCTGCCCCAGTAGGCAGAAGGAGGCGTGCCCAGTATGCCCTGGCCTTGGCAAAGAGGCAACGCATAGCACATACACTGGCTCAGTAGGAACCCTGGGAATGATACCCTCTCTGACTCACTCAGATAATAACAGGGATGCCTAACACGACACAACCTGCTCTCAAACATGTACAGGGAAGTGTAATATGCGCATCCGACAGAGACAGCCCTGCAGCACCATGTGAGGCATGAATGCTATGTGTTAAGTAATGTAACACCATGTACTATATGCACACCTCAGGACCCTGACTAACATCCTACCCTCACCAAGCATCATGCCACAACATGACAATGAGATGATCAAGTGCAACAATTGACTGAAGTATCGCAGTTAGTCAAAGGGGATCCAATGTGTGCCAGTCTGGGATGACATGCTGAGCATGACATGATGCACCACCTGCTAGGACTGGCGTGCACCTATCAGTGCAAACCGTATGGATACTGGCAAAGGCTGTTGTCACCCACAGTGTGCCCTGAATAGGTAAGGCTCAAAACACAAACCTATCTCCATAGGTATCAGAAGGGATAAGAATAAGATAAGGGATAAGTTGAAACAGCAAGATGCATGCAGTCTAAACTCACCCAGTATGGAGAATGTTGATATCTGCGCTGTAACAGAAAACTGAGGCAAGGCTCACAACAGCACCCTAACACTACCAGGTTACACCTCATACTGTGCTGTACAGCCTCAAAACTTGGAACAAGCTACAAAAGGAGGGTGACTAGCAAGAATTGTCAAGGATAACCACACCCCCATGTCGGTACTACAACAAAAAGCAGCATGGACTAGCCATGCTCAAGTAACAGTGGCTAAAACTGCCCCCCAGTTTATAGCCTGCTACAGACTACTGTCCCAACACCAGGAACTGCATCCGGCCTATGCTGGAATACATGAATATATCAAGTCCTCCAAACCACATTATATTGGGTGACTGCAAATACCCAGACATAGACTGGGAGCATTATACTAGCTCCAACAGTGTAGGACAAAAGTTCATAGAATTCATAAACCAAAAGGCCCAGGAACAACGTACCACTCCCACAAGAGGGGTAAGCATACTGGATGTGATAATCAGCAACATGGGTACTGGATGGCAAGATGAGAAGTGTATTGCTCACTGGTAAAACCAGACCATAGAATAATCACACTGGATATACAGATCCTGACCACAGTCCCTGGCCAGAAAACCACAGTGGAAAACATGTGTTAAGCAATATTTGCACTCCTCCAAACTGATGTGGAATCCATTAAAGGTCCCGTGCAGGTGCAAAATATGGGCCACACCTCAGAACCTGTAATACAGCCATTCCATGAACACTGCCAGGAATGCTTGGATTATGCAGTCCTAAATTAAAACAAGACACAATGCCATACACACAGAAATCTGGCATGGTGGACACCAGCCATAACCAAACCATGCAAGAGAATGAGGAAGCTACTACATGATAGAGCAAACATAAACAATGAAGTAATCACTGATCAGTAGTATGGCAATAAAATCTGTCCACACATACAATCCACTAAGGCCAGCCACAACAAGTGGAATCTGTGAATCCTGAGGCAATGTTACACCTGCCCCAAGTACACAGACAACCCCCAACTCCACCCAAGAAATACAAATATATGTGAGAGATGCAACCATCTATCCAAACTGGAGGCTGAGCTCCCTCAACTCAGTGCTCCCAAAACAAGTCAGGAGGAGAACGTAACCACACACACCACAAACACAGTCCCACATAGACCTATCACAACTGCAAACCAAACACATAAACACAGAAAAACATTCCCGGAGGCACAAATTACAAACACAGCACACCAACAGAGGCCTCTAAAGCAGACACCCAATCAAACAACCTCCAAACATAGCACATGCAACACATAGTACACAAAGCTGGTGTGCCAAACAGTCACAGGCCAGAAGGAGAAACAACATGCCTGATACAGTCGTAATAGGTGACTCCATAGTCAGACACACTGCTGTCCCGCACACCAGACTGAACAAGGGAAAGGGTACAGTAAGCTGCCTGTAGGCTGCCACAATATGCCACATAACAGAAGTATTTAGGCCACTCCAAAGCAAGTAGAAATATGATGCAGTCATAGTCCATGCTGGTGTGAATGACCTGAGATGTACCACCCTAGACTACATGAAAAGAGACATAGATGAGCTATCTGATTATGTAGTCCAGGCCGGTATGACACTCATCGTTTGCAGCATCCTACCCTTACCAAGAATAATGCCACAGTACAAACACGGAATGATCAGTCATAGCAAGTGGCACACTTACTGGTGTCATTCCAAGGGGATCCAATGTCTGTCTGCTTGGGATGTCATGCTTGACAAGCCACGCAGCTGTTCTTGGGATGGCCTGCACCTGTTACCCCTGGGCGTCTGAATATTGGATAAGGCCTTTGCCACTTCCATAGAGCCTTTTGTAGGCAAGACTGAAAAGACTGACCCACCACCCTAGAAAACATAAGTGGGAAGAAACATAAGGGAAATGCTGACCAATGCCAGATGTGTACACCCCAATATGCATGCTCCCGAGGCCATCCCCAGTATGGAGAACATCGATGTCTGTGCAGTGACAGAAACCTGCTGCAAGCCTCCTGACAGCACACCAGCACTACCAGGTTATACCACGTATCATGTGTCATGGCCCCAAAACCTGGAACAAAACATAAAAGGAGGGTGAGTATCCATAGTCAGCACAGACACCCATAGGTCCAGGTAACTGACAATGCACAAGGCATTGGAGTTCACCCATGTGCAACTAACTGTAGGCAAGACTGCTGTACAGTCTGTAGCATGCTACAGACTGCACTCTCACACACAATAACCCCACCCAGCTGTCCTGAAGACACTGGACAGTATGAATGTCCCACCAAATACCAAACAAGGTACCACAAATTACCACATAGGTGGTAAACCATTATGTATGGAAGGAGTAACCAGGGACCTAGGGACACAAGTGGACAGTAACCTGTTATGTGACACCCACATTGCCAATGTGGCTAGGAAGACTGTCTACATTTGACACCGTATCAGGAAAGGATTCACATCTACGCCAACAGAGGTCATTTGTCTCCCTATACTTTTCTCTAATCACACCCATAATCTAGTACAATGCCTCATATGGGATGTACCTTACCTGACACCTGCAGCAGTTAGAAAGACCTCAAAGGTACCTCACCAAGAGGATAAAGGGTCTCAAATATATGTCATATGCTGCCTGGCTGTAGACACCCCAGCTGAATGCAGTCACATACTGCCTACACAGAGGCATTGCATGCCTGTTGTAGGAGGCCATGCCCAACACAGGAGTAATGGACATGCTCCACCCCAGAAAACTCAAATCCATCGGAGCTGTGAGAGTGAGAGATGTCAACCTCAACAAATAATGAAATAGGATGTGCTGGTGGGACAGATACATAATCCAGAGGCTCCCACACCCTGGACCAGAATCCCACTCCATGTTAGGCAGAGCCCCTCACTGACACTCTTCAACAGGAATCTTGCCAAGTGGATGGATGATTGTAGAGTTACACTGGGGGTCTTCACTGTGTCATGTCCAGAGGCACAGCAAAGCAAATCATAAATGGCCATAATATTCACATAGCAAGGTGGCAAAGCCACACACACTCTGGCTAGGCTAACAAATGCCCTAGGGTGGATAGCCTAGTATGAACCTATGAACCTATGAAGATACAAATTGTACAGGACACTAAGGATAATCCCAAGGCTTTCACAACTGATGGTAGGAACCATGTTGGGAATTCACAGATATGCCCTGAATCACACAAATATCACAAACACACACACATATTGCCAACATACATCCTGACAGGTGCAGTGCAACCCCAGAATGCAGAATATCTATCCCATCATACTGCTGGCCCCCTGACATTGCAGATGCTGAGGTAACAGCCAACATCTACAAAGCAAAACACACAGCAGCAATGGTATGAGATGGTGTCCTGGGCTTAGTGCAACTTGGACTCCAAGATGAATGGAATGCCAAACCACATTACTGCTCAATGTCAGCCTTACCACAGAATATGTACCCAAAAAGCAGTGTACAACAACAGTGGTCCTTCTCAACAAAGGTGTTGCCGGAATGGATACTGAAAACTACTACCCCAGAATCCTGAGAAGCTCGGTTTGCACAGCTATGGAAAGGATCAGCATGTACCACAGACATAAAGATATTGGGGACCTACTGACACCGGACCCAACCCAGTGTGGCTTTCTCAAGTGCAGATCCTGCCCCTAAACATGTTTGACTCAAATGAAACAGTCATCAAGGTCATTGATGAGGGCAATGTGGTCCACACAGTGTAGCTGGACCTTGCAAAGGCTTCTATACAATACCCTACGTGTTCATTATAGATATGCTCACCAGCTTAAATATAAACCCACATGTCAGTAGAGGGGTTGCAAACCAGACCAAGGACCGAACAGACATGGTCAGACATGCTGCAGCCATGTCAGACTACAAACCAGATATAACTGGCATCCCACAAGGCTTTGTCCTGGGAACTCCCTTGTCTGGTATATATGTCCCATAGGTACAGGCAAACATGGAAGGACTGTGTCCAAACATGTTTGCAGAGGACTACAAACTGCTCACCACATATGATCCACCAGCTGACACAAGCATCCCACAAAAGGGCCACATAGAAACAGACAACTGGTGCCATAGCCATGTCAGCAAGCTAATTGCAGAAACGTGTATAGTCAACCCCTGTGGATATACAGTAAGTGCCCACCAATTATCACATAGGTGTTAACCCATTATGTAGTTAACATGTAATGAGAGACCTGGGGACACAAGGTGATAGATATCCTGCATTGGACAAACATGTGCTGTAGTGTTTACAGAAACATACCATATACCCACCTAATCATGAAGGCTGTCAGATCTAGATAAGGGGAGGTCATTGTGGCTCTGCAGTCATCCTTCGTCAGCGGTACAATTGACTACAATAGCCCCTGTGGGATGTACCTCAGCAGACACCTCCATCAACCGTAAAGTCCCCAACAGTACCTCATCAGGAGTATCAAAGAGCTTGCACAGATGCCATGTGTTGCCTGTGTTGCTGGCATCAATAACCATGCTGCACCTTGTACAATCTGAATGGCAGTGAGCTATGCACATGAGAGACCTGAACCCCAGCACTGACTTACATAGGACAAGCTGTACTGTGATCCATAACACAGAAGCCACCCCCACCCATGAGTGACCCCCAGCACAGGCTACCCATAGAGTCACTTATCAATCTTCCTCAATAGGAATCCTGATGAGTGGATGGGAGATGGTAGACTTATCCTGGGTATCACTGACAGGTCACAGGTAGACAGAGGCACAGTATACTAACCATGACATATGTCATGGCAAACTCCACTTACAATGTGTGTTGAAGGACAAACACACTCTCCAACTAGCATTAGACATGGACTAGGGCACATCGCTAGTATTTGCAAATGTACACCTATGTTGTGGAATACACTACCAATGTTGGACAAGCCTGGTTTAAGTAGTTCATATCTGAACAGAATGCAACATGGTCAGATGTACACAACTGGCCCCTAACCAGGCTGTTGTGCCCACTATCGAAATGTAAAGCAGTGATAGCAGTGAAGCCCAGGATACTGTCCACCACAGTCATAGTACTACCAGTACACTATACAGTACTACAGTGTTAGGTCAGTGTGAAAGGATGTTGACAACTGTATGCAAAGTATCCCATGCAAACACTGCAGGCACAGTATAATCCTGTTGTGTTCACACACAAAGCAGTTGTACAGTAACTACACAACATGACACACAACACACAACCATAAACGGGTGATATTTGTTGAAGTTCACACTCATCCACAAATGTGGTGGGCTGCAGAGTCCAACATATGGAATGCTCACACTGGGCATGCTCACACACTTTGATAAATGAGACATATGTCAGACAACATGCCATGGGAAGGCTGAACCGGGCATGCTCACACACTTAGGCCAAACCTCGGTTTAGCAGTTGGACACACATATCTGGTATTTTTATGTGTTATTCCAGGAACCAACCACATTACAGCAGTCTGCCCAGTGCACACAGTTAAATGACTACAGAGGCATACATGATATAGTGGATCCCTCCCATATGCAAACAACTTCCACAGATGCACAAGTTGTTCATACAAACAGGGAATGCTATGGCACTAAAGATGTGCAAACAGTCTATCAGCAACAAATAATGTGCATTTGACAATTAAACATATGGGTGTAGAGGTCAACACTAGGCTGTTTGCCCTAGGGAATGACAGCTTAGCCAGAGTGTGCTTGGTGTCTGCCTCCCCACAGGATGCACATTCCCCTTTCTAAACACAGATGATGTCAGCACCCTATAAGTACAGCAGGAGAAAATAAACTTCCCAGTAATCCAAATAGCATGCTCTGCTAATGCATCCGTCTCAAGTGTCATAACATAGTTAGGTAAGGGTTTCAAATCCTGCAAATGCTCAGTGTGTGTGTGAGTTGGGTTGGTGTTTGTGTAAGTCTCTGGGAGAGAAATGTCCCTTTTGGCAACTAGGAAAACACACTACAGGATGCACATTCACTTTCAAAACACCGATGATGTCAGCACCATATAAGTACAGCAGGAGAAAAGAAACCTCCCAGTAATGCGAATAGCATGCTCCGCTAATGCGTCTGTCTCAAGTGTCATAATATAGTTAGGTAGGGGTTTGAATTCTGCGAATGGCAAGTGTGTGTGTCTATCTGAGGGGGGTTAGTGTGTGTGAGGGAAATGTCCCTTTTGGCAACTAGGTAAACAGACTACAGGATGCTCATTCCCCTTTCTAAACACTGATGATGTCAGCACTCTATAAGTATAGCAGGAAAAGGGAAAACTCCCAGTAATGCGGATAGCGCGCTCTGCTAATGCGTTCGTCTCAAATGTCATAACATAGTTAGGTAGGGGTTTGAATCCTGCGAATGACAAGTGTGTGTGTCTGTCTGAGGGGGGTTAGTGTGTGTGAGGGAAATGTCCCTTTTGGCAACTAGGTGAACAGACTACAAGATGCTCATTCCCTTTTCTAAACACTGATGATGTCAGCACTCTATAAGTACAGCAGGAGAAGAGAAAGCTCCCAGTAATGCGAATAGCATGCTCTGCTAATGCATCCGTCTCAAGTGTCATAACATAGTTAAGTAGGGGTTTGAATCCTGCAATTGGCAAGTGTATGTTTTTGGCTGAGGGGGGTTAGTGTGTGTGAGGACAATGTCCCTTTTGGCAACTAGGTGAACAGACTACAGGATGCACATTCCCCTTTCTAAACACTGTTCAGCAGAAGGCCATGGCTCTGGCACAAGTTGTCTGTTGCTATGATGCCCCTTTGGAAGATGCTTGTGTCAGCTGGAGAGTCGATTATGGTGGCCAGTTTGCAGTCATCTGCATATTTGGACAGCCACAGTCCGTCCATGTTGGCCTGTACCTCCAATAAATATATACCAAACAAGAGAGGTCCCAGGACTGAGCCTTGTGGGACACAACTCGTAACTGGTGTGGGGTCTGGCATGGCTCCAGCAATGCTAACCATGTGGGTTCTGTCCTTGAGCCTCTGTGCAATCCATCTAGTGACATAGGGGCTTATATTTAAGCTGGTGAGCTTCTCTAGAATGCCCAAGTGGGGTATTGTTGTGAAGGCTTTTGCAAGGTCCAGGTAGGCTGTGTGAACCACCTTCCCCTCGTCAATGGCCTTGGTGACTGTTTCAAAGAAATCAACCAGATTAAACCTGGTAGTGCTGGTGTGCTCTCAGTAGCCCTGAACCAGGCATCTGTTACTGCACAGATATCGATGTTTTCCATGCCAAGGAGTGTTTTGGGTGCATGCATCTGGAGGTTTAGACTTCTGGCGTTGGGTAGCATTGCTCTTAGTTTCTTATCCCTTGTGATACCTATGAAGGTGGGTTTGTCATTTGAGCCCTGCCTAACATAGGCACTATGGGGTAGCAAGAGCCTTTGCCAATATCTGAAAGCCCAGGGTGACAGGTGCAGGCCATCCCTAGCAAAGCAGGTAGTTCAACAGAAGATGAATGTGTGAAGGTGTAGTGCCTGTGATTAGTTAGCAGTAGCATATATGACTGCACACATGGACACATGCCAGGTAAGTCATATGCACTGTGTCACAGGCAATGTACATGTGAACAGGACAAACAGTGACATCCTGTCAAGTGGGACATGGACATACATATAGTAGGCTATGCAGATGGCACTAGGAGTCCACAGAAGCTCTATAACTATGCATTGCAGGTGTGATCAGTATTCCAGGGTAATTGCAAGCAAACATGCATGCAAACAAAGCTACAGTAAACAGGGCTGCATGTAGTCCATTGTACAACAAACAAGCTGTACCAGTTCCAGTAGGTAACACTACAAATATGCAGGCACTATGCACATGTACATGGAAATACACGGGTCAGATGGCTAGGGTCCAGTCTCAGTGCACACAAGTGTACAGACCATGTACTGTCAGGATGTACAATAACTGGATAGAAACCCATGTGCTCATACCTGCAGTAATACACATGTCAAATAACAGACACTGAGCCTTCACTCAGTGGTTCCATACCTAGTAGGATGTATGCTCCCTGGCCTGCCACCACAGTATCCCTGACATATATGGGGACTCTCCCTCCTGTGACAGTTAGTTATGTGTGTTGGGGCTGTCTAGCATGGTATGAGATGTGAGCATGCAGTGCTAGGGTGCTCCTGTGTGTCCTGTACCAGTCGTGTAGTACTGCACACATATCAACATCCTCAAACATCTGCATTGCAGAGTCTAGTGTGGGCAACATGCCACTTGCAATTTACATGTCCATCATTGTGTATTACTACATTCATTACCCTATCCCCTGTGCTACCTATGTATGTAGCCTTCTGTTGACATCATTACCACCAGTATGCCAACATGTGCAGATGATACACTATGGTACTTACCATGGGTGTAGACAACAGGACATGACAATCACACACTTACTGCATCAGGCATGCTGTGATATACCCACAATTAATTCAGCACACAGTACTGTTAACAACATGATACTATTACTACACATCTATGTGGTCACCCTGTGCATCAGCAATATGTTAACCTGTACCTGCACAGTTGTTACAGATTGCAGGAGGTGGCACAGTTTCATCATATGCACAGGGTGTGAACCTGGTATGCCTGGGTCAGCCACCGATACCACCAATTGACATGTATGTGTATGTGTGTTGGTGAGGGACAGCAGTAGAAGGTGGGGCAATGTTGATGCAGTGTCTTGGCGTAGGCGGTAGCCCTAGGTGTTGTCAATTTGCATGTGTGTATGGATGCACACAGTTCCACCTCATGGCTGCCATATACTGGTGTTTGTGGACAGCCGCAGACTGTACCTGCCAGGTCATACAGATCAGTGTCTCTGGCCACGGACACGGTACCTGTGCCTTGCAGGGGTGCTACGGACCGTATCCGGTACCAACCCAGACTGGGTACTGTCATCAGAAGCAGGTGTTCATTGACTGGACACAGATCCCTGTCGGGCCTGGCCAGAGCCACGTGGTCTCCTGGGGTGGTCTGATGACAGCACAGACCCAGCATTGCTGGGGCTGCTGCTGGCACTACGGGGCAGCCGCGGCCCTGTTGTCATCCGTGACGACTGCCAGCTGCTGCTGTTGCTGGCATATGGCCACGTCAACGCCTCAACCGCCCACCATCGCCCTGGCTCATGGACATGTAGTTGTGGAACCGGTCTAATATGTCCCCACAACGTCTGTCTATGACATCGGTGAAATCACGGATGGCAGCCGCAATGTCACGCATACTGTCAGTCATGGCTGTGCGACATGCTGTCAGCTCCCTCAGACCCTGTCTGGTGTACCGTTCCATACATGACTGTGCCTGCATGACAGTCCGAAACATAGCTGAGGTTGTAAGACTTCTGTGGGCACGTCTGACAGGGGCAGTACGCCCATGGATGCTCCCACGAGAACCCCTGGACATCTATCTGTGTGGTATCATCTCTGGGCCATGCCCATGGCTGCTGTGTGGGGAGGCATGTGCCACAGATACCACATTACCCTGGTCAATGCCCACTGTATGCTGTCCATCACCTAGGGACATTGGTGACAAAGGGTGTATTGGCAGGATAACTGTGCGCATTGATGGGGTCGACAGCTATGTACTGTCAATCGGCTGACCAATGGCGGACCCTGGCATACCTTTCTGTACCATTACACAGATGTCATCATTATCAGTATCCACGGCACCTGACTCAGGTTCCCTGCTACATGACACCAGAGCAGCAACAGAACCTGTGGGAGGGAAACAGGAAACACAGTTTACAATGTCTACACATTACCAGCGATGCACACATGCACAGGTGCACACATGCACAGGTGCACACATGCACACATGCACAGGTGCACACATGCACACATGCACACATGCACACATGCACAGGTGCACAGGTGCACACATGCACACATGCACAGGTGCACACATGCACACATGCACACGTGCACACACGCACACACGCACACGTGCACACGTGCACACATGCACACACATGCACACATGCACACATGCACATGCACACGCACACATGCACACATGCACACATGCACATGTGCACATGCACACATGCACAGGTGCACACATGCACACATGCACACATGCAGGCATGCACAGGTGCACAGGTGCACACATGCACACATGCACACATGCACACATGCACAGGTGCACACATGCACACATGCACACATGTGCACACATGCACACATGCACACATGCACACATGCACACCTGCACACGTGCACACATGCACACATGCACACATGCACAGGTGCACAGGTGCACACATGCACACATGCACACAGTTTCACACAATTGTACAGTACTCAGTATGCGTGATATCAACACACAGACACACCTACATGCATACAAAGAGCACTACTAAGTGAGCCAAATAGTACTATTACTATTAAAACTATTACAGGAATTGTTAATACACACTCACCAGCATGGATAGGCTGCATTGCTGTTATACCAGAGGGTCCTGCAGACATGAAGAAACTAATGTCAGTGGGCACAACTGTGCCATTGTTACTGAGTATGATACAGGTCAGTAGTACAACAGTCACCTTTCACAGGTCAGCTGCTAATATTGAGGATATCACACTTGCACATTAAATACTATGGTGACAGCTACAAACCAAGGACACACCTCACACATGCATTAACTACCAGTGTACACAACAGTCAACCATACATATGGCATATTACCTGCACGCTCACTGTCTTGCTGCTGTGTGGCTCCAGCCTCCATCATAATGCATGTCTGCTGCTGTTGTTGTTGCTGGCGGACTGGAGCCACTACACTCATGAGTAGTCCCTCCAGTCTGGTGAGTGGTGGATGTGTAGCCACCCCACCACCTGTGGCGACCTGTTGCCTGTGGATATCCGACGCACGCTGACGGACATGTCTGATTAAATCACTGCAATGATGTCGTACCTGCTCATATGTCCTATTATGCGTGCCTATGTCATTTACCCGACGGACAAGGTCTTGCCACAGTGCAGCCCTCTCCTGCTGATTCTGGCTGGTGCGGGAAAAGAGTATTGCATAATCCTGCACCAGGCTCTGGTGTATCTCCTCATCCTCAGCTGTGGAGTAGGTGGGATTCCGGTGGGCCATGTACCTGAGAAAGAAAATAACCTGGTATCAGCAATATATGTCAGCAGAATTTGGCACACATACTACACATGCTACTCGACTGTTATGATACAACATATCTCACATATGTAGCATCTGTCTGTCTATTGGTGGATACACATGTAGATGGCCAGGTATCAGTGCTCAGCCAGCAACTGTGCAACAGTACCTGGCAGACTCCATACGACATACTACCAAACCCCAGCAGTCAGAACACTGATTCAGGTCAAGAGCACCTCCTCACCCTGGGGGTTTGTATCTAGGTACTGTATGGCCTACATCGTCAACTACTGTGAGCTGACCACACACTGATTGCCCTGGATATACACATCCCACCTCCAACACCAGCACAAACGACTAAAGTGCATAACATTACAGATACAAACTTTACACTTTGTAACAGTGATATGGTATCCTTTCAGCCCACTGGGCCAGTGGCAGTTACAACCCACAATGCTGACCCCTACACAATTGCTTTCTACAGACATCTCCGAGAATGCATGGATCATGCAATCCCATATATGAACAAGACACTCTCCACAAAGGGACAGCATCCTGTCTGGTTGACCCCAGCCATAGACAAATTGTATTACAGAAGATGGAAGCTACTGCAAGACAGAGCATAATTCACTAAAGGGAGGGCATGTCTGAGCAGCACTGGTAAGGATCTATTTTCCATCATACAAAATACATGGGCAACTTTGAGAGGGAAATCAAGAGTGACACTACAGATGACCAGAAGGCCTTCTTCAGTTATGTTAGCAACCTGGTCAGGAGCCATCCTCTATGCCCATAGGTAGTACACAACAACAAATATTTCACTGACACCACAGATATCGACAACATTGTGGCAGACAGGTTCAGTGCAGGTGTCACCCCGCCCTCTCCCCGAAAATAAGGCATAGTTATCCCAGCTGACTGTAACCTCCCTGTCATCACAGATGTCCAGGTGAGAGACACCCGCAGGACAGCAGAATACACAACATGGATGGGACCTGATGGTATCCCCAGTTGCATGCTACATAAACTCTGACAGGAGCTAAACACACATATAGAAGTGCTATGTAACACTAGCCTGACTACAGGATATGTACCTGTACACTGGCGCACAGCAGCAGGGGTTCCACTCCACGAAGGAGGCACCTCAACATACCAATACAATACAACACAATCCATTACATTACAATACAATACTATACAATATGCTATTGCCCCTGGGTCTACAGCAGCGTACTGTTCTGCTACCCTGACCATTGTGACACATGTGGTGTGATGGTACCTGCTGCTGTCACACAGTTACACAGGGTGACTCATATGGCATATTACCTATCTGACTAACATTCAGCAGGGGTATGTGTGACATGTACTCATGGGAAGTCTTGCTTCTTAACAATGTGTGGTTTATTGCAGGGTATGTCTTATCTGTGGGTAGGGACTCTTACCTCCACATGTGCACTCTATTGCAGTGGCATGGACGACACACAGCAGACATTTAGGTTGTGGATGGTGTGAGGTTTTACTATGGTTGTTGGACATCTGTCATGGGTGTGACTTCCATATGTAAATCCGGGAGTGGTAACCTCTATGTGGGTAGCATATGGGTACTCTGTGGTGTTGTCAGTCACTGTGCATTGGTAATGTGTTTGAGTGCATTGTCACAGTGTTGTACATGTCACTGTGTCCTTCTCCATATCTGTAGCTGTCATGTGAGGTCCATACCATGGCATCCATTATGTGGTGTGGAGGGTACACCGACCTACATGTCCATAGCTGACTCACCATGTCCGCTGACACATACCATGTGCAGGTATTCCAGGGATAGTGTGCCACTGTGAATATCATTGGGGCCACTATTGTACACATTTATGACCCTGTTCACCCCTGACACATGCAGTGGTGGGCAGCCAATCACATATCTGGTGGTTACTGGTGTAGGTGATCTGGAATGTGGTATGGTACTCCGGATTTGACACTGGTGTTCACTCCATGCCTTTGTCACCAGGCACCTGTTGCAATACATCTGTACACATGTGCCTCACTCAGGATTTATATACATCTCTCTCTCTCTCTCTGTATATATATATATATATATATATGTATATAGATATATCTATATGTATGTATATATATATATATATATATATATATATATATATATATATATATATATATATATATATATATATATATATATATATATATATATATATATATGTGTCCGTATACATATACACATATATATATTGATGTACATATATTGCTATAGATGTGGAGGGGGCACAGAGGGGTGTGAGTGACAGAGGGGTGGGACAGGCTGTGTTGCAGGTCGCCATATACAGTCATACCTATAGGTAGTCAGATCAGTCTGTCTATGTATATGTATCTACATATATCTATATCTGTATGTGTGCATTACATAGATATGTTTGTACAATATTCTATCTACATCTGTCTATGTATTCCTACATCTCTCTCTCTATGTATGTATACATATATGCATATCATATATATATATATATATATATATATATATATATATATATATATATATATATACATATATATATATATATATATACACATACATATGTTGACATACATACGTATCCATATGTTAGACAGGTATATCAACATATTTGTCTGCCATACTGTATACACACACTAACATACTGCTAAACACACATAACTGTGTAACCTACTTTGTACATGGCACTACAACCTACAATCAAACAACATTGATATGTGCACATAGATGCTCTCACATACAAATGTATGTACAGCCTTCACTGACAGTTGCTGTATGTCCCCTGCCCTTTACACATCTTCATATACATATGGATACAGACCAATGACACATATGGAGGGTTCACAGTATGTAGACCTTTATAGTATTACTTTACATTACCTGTGTTTGTCACAGCTGCTTGTGTTGCTGTCTGGTTCTCTGTCCTGCTGCTCCACTTCCCAGTTGTCAGCTTTCAGGTAGCTGTTGCTGAACAATTTGTTTCTGTCTGCTTAATTGCAGTTTTCTGTCTCTGTCTCTGTCTCTCTCTCTCTCTCTCTCTCTGTCTGTCTCTCACGTCCTTCTCAGGGTGCACTGAAAGTATTGCATGCGTGGACATGGAGTACAGCATACTTTTGTAGGTATCTGCATATGCCCATGTGATGGCCTCTGCACCAATTGTTAGCCAGCATTTGCTAATTGCATGCAGCCAGTTGTGTACTGATTGCAGTTCTCACTGTGATTTCAGAACAGTGCTATAAAAAGGTGTGTGAGATAGGCGTAGCCCTTTCAGATGTTAAGGGCAGGGACCATGCTGTTATGCTGTGGACAATGTTCTGTGAGTTTAAAGGTTGGTATCTCTCTCATATTTCCAGGTGTGTTGTAGATTAACATTCCTCCATTCATTTCTCCAGTTTCCTGTACTAACTGTGTATGTACACTGACACCTACAACTACTACTATTGTTAATGTGTGTGTGTGTGTGTGCTTTCCTTTCACTTTTGCTTGCACTCTGTTGCTAAGGCTTCAATAGTTGCCCTTTACAGTCACTACTTGTATGCCTGCTAGGTGTCTTGACTGTAGTGTGCTGCTGTAGCTTTCCTATTTTCCATGTACATTCACACCTTGGAATGCTTGCTATATCTGCTAGGGTGTTACAGCATGCAGTGTGGTCTGGCCATGGTGTGGGCCTTGACATCTATTAGGGTATTTGAGTATGCTGCTGAACAGTCCCCAGAGACTTTCAGGTTCATCTGTTATGTGCCTCATGGAATGGTACATATCAGTGGGGTACACCCATTAAAATGTCTGGTATGCTGCAGTTGTGACTGTGGGTTAGCATGAGCATATGTATTACTACACTTTTTCTGCCATGCAAGTGGTGAATACTTTCCGGACTCCATAGTTACCATTGCATGTGTTACACCATTCTGCCTACTGTTTGTACATTTCACATGGGGTCTGTGGGGCATCCCTGTAGGTCATTCACTGTTGCTATGTCTAGGCTCTTAACTATTCAAATATGGTGGTGTCGGACCCGTCATGTGTACAGATATTTGCAGGTTGTCCACATTTCTGCCTCATATTTTGGTCAATATCTCATGCACACCTTTTTCCTGGCAAGTCACTCTGGGCTCAAGTCAGAATATGGTGACAAACATTCAAGTTCCAGACTGCATACCCTTCCAAACATCCCACAAAGTGTAGACCCTGTTAGTTTCTGAACTGTCTGCTTCTGTTGTAACATTATTTGTAATGTGTCCCTGGTTTTGGGCCTTTGCTCCACATATTTTATTACTTGGTCCAGATGTGTTCCTGTAAGAGGTTGTGGGGTATGGGCAGTGCTTATCCTGCTGTGAGTATGTGTGTGTCTTGCAAGGTGCTATAGTGACATTATTACCTACTAGCTTCCAACTAGCATGGCTGTTTCTGTTCACACACTACTATTATGGAAATCCACTAGTTTTGATAGTAATTCTAAATGTCATGCTTTGTGTACTACACATCTATATTCCCTTTACATTCATTCCTACTATTACATGATATATTTACTTTAGCACAATGTTCTTGTGTAAGTGTCATGGCTTAGTGGTAAGTCATGCAGACTACAGTTGCCAAGGTCCTGGGTTCGGGACTGATAGTGGGATTTTATTTTGCTTTTGAACTGAGTACAGGACCTGTCAATCAAAGTGACTAAGGCACTTTTAAGCAGTTGTAACCAGGTTAGCGCTGGTTTGCACAGAGCTCACGCATGCGCACTGGCGGTTAGCTCCGCGCACACAAGTGCACACCCGATTACAACCACTTAAACGTGCTTACTCTTGTGCACACCCGCGCTATTTTCTTTGAAAGAAAAGAAAAATGGGGAGACAGGAAAGTGGTGAAAAAGGGGTCACAAAGAGGGTAAGACAGTAGGGAAACAAGGTTGGGATGTGCAGGAGGGATGTAGGTAAGGCCCATAGCTGCCCATTTCTTCATCAGCAACAGCTGTGCATATGTATGTAATTTGGTGTGACATTTGAAACCTTCCACCCCTGAGAGAGGTGTCAGGACAACAATAATACTTGTTGTACAGCCAATTGGAATTGATAGGTTCCATGTCCAGTAGACATGTGTGTGGAATGGGCAGCTATGTATGGGGTGTAATTTTTTTGTGGGTACAGAGTGCCCTTTTTTTTTTTTTTTTTTTCAGGTGAGAGTGGTATGTCAGGTGAAGGTAGTCGGTACAGCTGGGGAGGTAGGTTGGGTAGGTAAACAGACAAGACAAACAAGACGCATACAGGGGCGGTGTATGACATGTGTGGGGGGGTTACACAATTGACGGGGACGGAGGTTTGGATATCCAGAGCCCATGAGCCCACAGATGGCAACAGTGGAACTGATATCCCCACCCATAGGCAGTTGCCACTGTTCCTTCACTGCCCAGGATGGGGCTGTGCTGGGGGCTGTGTAGGCGGGGCAACAGGCATGCCCATTAGTTGCACCACCCGTGCCTCGAGCTGGCGTAGGGGCTCAAGGACAGAGTCCCAAATCTCCCTACGCACCACAGTCCGGATGCTACGGAGGGTGAGTGGTGGATCTCCTCTGGCCACACTTGCAGAGGGGGGGCGAGCCCCATCCCCTGCAGTGCTTCCACCCGCAGGTGGCACAGGGCCACCGGAGGAGGGTCCGGACTCGGCACTAGTGCCAGGTGCACTCGCCAGCTGAGGTGGGAGAGGTGGGTCCGCTGGAACCCGCCTTCCCTGTCGTACTATGTTTTGCATTATGTCATGACAGTTTGGGTTAGTGACATATAATACCATTCACAATTAGTTGTAACAGCATGCATTAGTATTCCCATTAACCAAACACCCAGATATTCACACCATTGAACAGCGTGCATAACACATGCATAATTTGAACAGAAATACACAGTCCAACAACATGCAGGGTTAATTGATGGCAACAGGCCATCAGGTGTGGATGTATGAACAGGGCAGATGCATCAACAGACATGCAAATATATATGACCCAACAGGAAAAACGTCCAGGGGTGTTAATTGTGATTGCACATACCATTTTCATGTGGAATGGGTTATATGTAGTTATAGGGTGGGGTGAAGAAAGTAATATTAACACCTTCGAATAACAATACATATGCTGTACATTTCTAATAGCTACAGTTATATACACACTACTGTTCTAACTACAGTTTCCTATATGATAACTATTTCAACTTGGTGATAGGACTGTTAATGCAACATCAATATACATTTTATGGTTCTTCATACACATTCATATCTAGCTTTGTTCAGCTACATCAGGGCTACATTTGCTTTATATAGCTGTAGACAAGTGTGGATGTTTGGTATATCAGACAAACATCCTATCTGCATATTGCAGACTGAGAGCAACATATCCTGGTTTTGGGATACACATTCCAGATGCAGCAACACTTTGAACAGATTTTGCTGTTTGGTTTTGAATATCACATGCATTTCATTCTGTCTTGACTGCAGTATACTTTATTCAGGGGTTATTACTACTGTATTGCTGGATTCATGGCACTTTCTCACACTCTCTCACTTGCTTTCATTTTACTATTCAGGATGGTACTTCTAGGCTTTATTGACATGTTTTAACAGTACTTATTACAATCCATTCCAGCAGTCTCACTTCTGTCATGTTTCAGTATTTCCACAGGGATATATTTCAGACGTGATTTCATCATCTTCTGCAGCTATACTTTTCAGCCTGCTGCAGGTTGTGTACTATTTTCTTACAGGCAGGGCATTTTTATTTCAGAATATATGTCGGACAGTTTCATGTTTAGGTTAAACTTACAGGCTGAAAACTCTTGTAATCAAGCAATACTTGCATACACTTTCACACTGTTACTTGCAGATTTTATTCCTTACTGACTACACTGCACTCTTTTGCTGACTGTCATACTTTTATATTTCTTTACAGTTACTGGTAGTGGATTACTGACCTGCCTGGTGGCGCAACCGCACCAGCCTATTGCCATAGGCTCTGCGGTTCGCAGAATGGACACCTGCAGCTGTAATATAAATGAAGCAATATTGGAATACACATCTCCATAATATCAGCTAGTTTAATTTTTTACATACATAATTAAATGTTACTTACTCAGTGGTGGGGCGTTGGGTGTTTGCCGGGCCTCCTGGATCCAAAGGTTCAGTTGGCCCTGCTTGCGTCTCTTCAGGTCCGCATGGTGGTGACGAACCTGCTCACCAGTCCTTGGAATCCCTGTGGCACTGGTGAGATCATGAGCCAACCGGTCCCACGCCTCAGCCCTGTATGCTCCCCAGAGGACCTGGCCCTGCATGAGTTGGGCCTCATGATTGTGGACTAGGAGCCAGGCCATGTACCTGGACTCCTCAACACCCCACCTCTGTGCTCGAAAGTGACTACCCTCTCCTACTCCTGACATTCTGCCTGCAGGTCTGTTCTACAATCGTTTATGCTGTGTATTCCCGCCTATGGGGCTTATATAGTCCGTTTTTCCCGCACATATCTGTGATTGGCCATTTTGGAATTGTATCAACTTCAGTAAACTTGCATTGTCATGCTGTAGTTTGTATTCATTCCTATATATTAGCTATTATTGCATTTGCAGGTACTGCTGTCGTGGCTTAGTGGTTCTGTACCTTGATTGTGGTGTATAGTATCCTGGGTTCGAATCTGGCCACTGCTTTTTATTTTTCATGACTGTCTAGACATGCTGAGGGGTGTGTCTGTGTAAAGTCAGTTTTCATACGGCTTGCTCAACGTTGCCCGTCGGTTAGCTTGTTTGCGCGGTGTGCAGCTCAGCGCAAACGGGGTACTCTGCTTTAAGCCTCATTTGGCTATCGGCACACATATTACGCTCAGCTCAGCTAGGGGCACATAGATTCAGCATGTTAAACCACTGCTCAGCTACGGGCACTCATTTTGCACCAGTTAAACCACTGCTCATCTACGGGCACATGCACTCACTCTGTTAAACTGTAGCTCAGCTATGAGCACATCTGGCATTTTTTCTTCTTTTGTTACCTCACATGTCTTCAATATAAATGGGCTATTTCATTACATTTTACATGAATTGTGGTTTTATGTGTACATATTTGTCAGGGGCTTGTTTCCTGCTTATTTTGCAAAAAAAAAATTGGTGTTGTGGGGGCTCGAACCATGAATGCCTGCTCTTCAGCCAACATCTCTACCGCTACGCTATTGCTTCCTGGCTTATTTTGCATATTTAGTTCTTATATGCTTTCTCACTGACTGCTAACTGTAGCTGCGCTACGGGCACGCCCGCGCAAACGAGCACACTCACGGTTAAACATCTTTACAATTTAAAAAAAATATATAACATGTTCATTTATATATATTTTATGTTCATAGTCTGTGGGGGCATGTGTTGTGTTGTGTTTATTCACATTTCCGTGGACTCTGTTGTGGGTGTTTACTTTGGGCACTTTTACACTTCTGGGGGCGTGTCCGCTTGCAGGGCTCAGCCTACGGACATGCCCCCTACTGTCTTACACGGACCGTGTTAGACTTAGATGTGATTCAGCATGCTCTCATGAATATGCAAAGCATGCTGACATCACTCCGTTTAACTGCAGCCTCCGTGTAAGAGTTATAACTCTTACACGGAGGCTTCATGAATCCTGGGGAGAGTGTGATACATGTTGAACAACCAACACTGCTGTTGCTGGATATGACAGATTTGACCCATTCCTGACAGGTGTACCAGTAGGGAAATGTGATGTGGCAAACCGATTTCCTCTTCTACATCAAAGCATGGGGTCGTGTGAGAAGCTGTTATTTGAGACTTCCTAATTTCTGCAACTGACTAGCCACTTATAATAACATCTGTAATTAAAAATACAATATGCCAGGTGATATGGCATTCCAAACTATTTTGCAAACATTTTATTTTGATATATATATATATATATATATATATATATATATATATATATATATATAGAGAGAGAGAGAGAGAGAGAGGGGTAAATACATATATACATCAATATTTATAGTTATGCATCTATTTATATACATGGATCTATGCACAACTCAACATACACACACACACACACACACACACACACACACACACACACACACACACACACACACACACTTCATTCTTTGTTTATTTCTGCAAACTGTTTCATAAAGTTGTTCTTATCCGTGCTTATATTGTCACATATTAATATAGCAATAATTTCTTGACTGCCTGATCAGTCAAAGAGTTTTACCCAGTGCTGGTAAAGTTACCCATGAAGGCAAAGCTCAAGTGGGTAAATATCACCTAAGGTGGATAAGCCAGCAAGAATGATAGACTTGTCAGTGATTATTGTTATTATGCAATAGACTTTTTTAAAACATGCATCTTATATTTTCAAATAACTCTGTTTTATGTCAGCACCCATTGATGTAGTCATTTATATGCAGCAAAATTATTTATGGACAAATTTTTCAACATGTTCAGCATATCATAATACATTTTCACACAAAGGCAGTACATTCTTTAAATGTACTTCATGCCACACATAGTTTGACTTAATAGGTTTGCATTTATGTCTGATATGAATTTTATAAAATACCTTTTGCTACAATACATCTGCACATTCATACTTATTTCCAGGATGACATGTGCTTTATATGTGTTACTTTATGGCCTGATTTCTACATTTTCCACCAAAAAATCAAAAGATTGACAACAAATTCATGTTTTGAGCTTTTTAGCCCAGATATTATAAATTAATTCTAATGAGGAGTTTAAAGTTTTAAGAGTATCCATTAAAAAGACCATCAGCTCTGTGACAAGTTTGGTAAAAGGTATCTGTAGCAAGTAACTTAGTGGAAACAAGTTAAATAATGCTTTGAGCTATGCTAGACAGATGTTTTACTGTGATAATTGCAGTTTATCATTTCTAAAAAGACTCTTTTTAGCCAGTAGGATTACCCAGCTATATGGCTAGTTTTAAAACTGGTGTACAATTGTTTGTAAACTGTTATAGCTCCCGTTCTCTTTTGAGTAATACTACCGCTCCAGTTTGAGTGGTGTGCTGTTCAGTAGTTGCAATTTCTTGTACCATTTGTAGACGATATACTTGACACTTCACTTTTAGCAATACTGTAAACAGGACTTACTCTTTAGAAATATTCTTAAACTGAGAATAAGGTTTCATATCTTTTGATAATTTGGTTTAACTAACCTCTTTGAACACTGTTCATTTTTGATACTGGAGTAAGGGCAAGTTACACTGGCTTAAGAAAGAAGTAACTGCACTGTAAGGTAAACATGATTAAGTAAATATTTCATTAATGTTTAATTTTAATGTATTTTTATTTAGACAAGGTAAAATGGACCAGTGGCCCTTTTAAAGCCTTGTTACATAATAAGTAAATGATAGAAATATTTACAATAGATGGAGGGAGAGTGCATACAAGAAACAATGCAATATATATGCAAAAACAATAAATACTTAAGTGCTACAAATTATTGAGTTAATATAGTTAATCACATATTCAGTAACAGTTGTTGATACAGAGTTTGATCCTGAAAGCTAAATGTGGGGTTGTACAGTCATTCTCAGTACAAATTGCCAGTGACAGTAAAAGGCAACGCTGGGTAGTTGTACATATTTTTTAATGCTGTCTGGGATAGATCAGTGACTGGGAGGTGAATGGATTGTATATGTAGTCAGAAGGCACTGTTTGGTGGTTTTCAGATGTGTCCTTTCAAGTTTTTAACACACTTCATTGTAATATTAAATGTTGTAGTTTCAGTTTTACATATATTTTTCAATAAAGAAACTGAAATGGCAGTAAAAAAAAATATGAAACTTAAATGCACTCCCATCATAAACATATGATCTAAATTGAATCTGGTTGTAGAGATCTGAAGCTGGGATCTTATGATATGTGCTCATTTCTAATGCTGAATTGTCTAATAGCCCCAATGAAAAATTAAGTCTAGTAAAGCTTTGCAATTTAAAAAGTGGATATCTGTATTAACTTACAATCTTTGTTAAATGCTAGAACTTCTGTGTTTGTTACCGGGGAAATCCTTATTTAACAGGAACCGGAACATTCATTAAAAATGGGCTGTATTTCCGCGATACACTGTTGCTTGCATCATCTAAGTAATCGGTAGCCCCAGATTTAGACAAATAAAAGGAACGGCCCAGAAAAACTATTCCCCACCTACAATGTTTCTTTTCCTCTGTGTTTACAGTAATAATGGGTACCTTTTTTTCTGTTCCCATTTGCTATTCATTCTGAAACTTGGTGTGCCTGGCCACATTTTTTATATAGCAAAACTCTGTTTTGCACAGCTGTCGGGTATTTCAGTGGCAGTTTTGTTATTATGGCTTTGTTTTACATGTCTGTAAAAGCACACTAGTAGACTGTCTGGTTATACTGCAATCTACAGAGAAAGAAAATAAGCAAAACCAATATCTGGTATATCTTATTGCTATACTGTCTTCTTGCAATAGCCTCACAATATGCTATTCAAAGCTAGAAAAAAACAAATGGATTTCCTTTAAAAAAGAATATATTTGTTAAACAAATGAAATCACATGCATGCATATAACATTTTTTCTTAATACACATATTTTAGTTTTGTGTAGGCTGTGACAATAGCAGGTACTGCTAGCTATGCCAGGAGAAACAGGGCAGTGGATTTGTAACATATTCCAGCACAGCTAGCTAGAATTTTGTAAATAATTATATGTCATTTGTATATCAAACTGATTTGTACAGATGATTGTGCTGAAAATGTATTTGTGAGGTTTGCTTGTGTTAAAATATATCAACAATGTGCCCTGCTGGAAGGAAGAGAAATGTACATGCATTATTGTACCTGTTTAAATGTATACATTGTAACAGCATATATTGGAAGAGAATAGGTTAATCTTAATACACCTGACTTTGCAAAATATTCTTGAAATTAAATTACTTCATGAGTTAAGACATAAAGATGTTATCCCACAGTTTTGAATGGAGCCAGAGATGCAATGTCTGGTCTAGAGAATAGCTGGTAGCTCCTGTAGGAAGAGTGAAATGATTTTATGGCTTTATGACTCCCAGCAGCTGCACCACATCTGAGCAAAGCTCTATCTGTGTGTATTGTAGCACATAGGTGCTAAACCCTGGTAGCTTCTAGTGATGGGGATAGTTAGGGAAATATAGTCAGATGACCAGATGTATGTGATGTCATTCTGTACAGAAATAATGTTTTAATATTAGAGGAGACTAAAGTCAAAGCAGCATTCTGTCTTCTGTCATTGGATCTGACAACAAAGGACCACTCACCCATCTTGCCTTGCTCTATTCTAAGTAGGAACAGTAATTATTTTAGTCAATCAAGAATAGATAGTGAGACTAAATACTGTCTTTTTTATAAGTATGTGAAACTTTCCTTCAGTGTTAGTTTTAATATTCCCTGTGACTGAAACTCTGATGTTTACTGTAAATAGATATTTAGTATTTTCTTGTTCTTTTATTATTTATTATTAAATATATTTAAACTTTTCATTGTGGCTGGTTCTTTTTAGAAAATATTTAAGCTTTGAGAGTATTTGCACATATTTATTTGGTGATAGCTCTGGCCACTTCTGAAAGCCTTGCTGTTTGGTCAGTATTGCCATCAATATCAACTTCATTCAGCATAATTGGATACCCTTTTAAGAGCCTTGTAGTAACTGACTGGTGGCAGTGAATCTACCTTATAGTCTGGCAAAAGTGTGTGCGCGTGAAAATTAAATCTTGAAGAGTGTGTGTGTATGTGTGTGTGTGCGTGTGTGTGTGTGTGTGTGTGTGTGTGTGTGTGTGTGTGTGTGTGTGTGTGTGTGTGTGTGTGTGTGTGTGTGTGTGTGTGTGTGTGTGTGTGTGTGTGTGTGTGTCATAAACTTGGGGCGGGTACAAAGCACTGGTTTCACTGAGAGAATGCTGGAAGACTTGGCTTGGACAGTCGGCTGAAGACCTAACCCTACCGCTCTACCAGTGGGGAGTCTTACTGGGGACCTGGAGAGAGGCAGATAGAGAAATCCAGACCCCGGGCTGAGTGTGTTTCTTGTATACTCTTAAGGAAAATTGTGCTTGATGCAGAGAGGTCTGCATCTGGAAATGTTGAATGTATCCATTTGTATTCCAAGTGAACATCCCTCTCCAGTGTCAGTGGTGAGGATTCAGGCTCCTTGATTACTGGCCCAGAGTGGGGACATTAGATAGGCTATAATAGTATTCTTTTTTATTCCATAATTTCCTATGAGAGTAATGGACAAGTACTAGATAATCGGTCTAAAGACCATTATAAGCCTAATAATAAACAATATTCAATTGTTTCCTCCAGATTCAAGGAGAGAAACACAAGACAGACCAGGAAAGAATTTGAGGGTACCCATCCAATTATCTAGGATTATCTTAAAGATTGCAAGGATGTAACTCTGCTTAACATGTAGTGTAAGTTTGTTCCAGAGGTGGGGGATACACTGGGATATAAAATTATCACACGTAGTTGTCTAATTTATCTGATTATGAAGGGTTAGGTTCTTTAATAGCCAAATATTTTATGAAACATTTATTCTGCAGGAGTTTAAGGATGGGTAGATCACTCATGGCTTGAAAGGCTATATACAAATCCCCATGGAGGACTCTGTAAGAAACAGAGTGCAGAGACAGGGCTACCAGTTTGTCCAGACAACTGAGAGTCTTAAAACCACTGATTTGTTTTTAGTTAGGAATCCCTGAGACCACTCAAACTGCATGGCCTTTTTAGATAAATACAAATCAAAAGTGGTATTATATTCAATAGTGGGTATGTGAAAGCTGAGTACTTCTTTGGATCCATAAGATCCCTTTGGAAATTGGATGAGCAGGGTGGAAGCTTTCTGAACTACTATACAGGCATTTTCTTCAAAAGAAAAGGAATTGTCAGCAAGAGTGTCTAGGCCCATTAAAACAGTTTCGGATTGGAGAGGTATGCCATCTATATCACTATCATCATCATCAACAACCCCCTGTTTCTCATTTTTTACATGGGATCAGTGTGTCATATCAACTGTCACCATCTCTCTCAGTTCAGTGCCACTTTCACAACCTCTTTGACAGTCATGCTAAACTCTTGCAGGTCTTCTCTCATGCAGTCCATCCATCTCTTTGCTGGATGTCCTAGATACCTCTTGCCTTCTTCCTGTCTCCCCACAATCTTCTTCACCAAATCATCTTCTGCTTTCCTGCACTGTACCACCATAGTCTGTTCTATTTGACCTTTTCTACAACTAGAGCTAGTTTGGTTTCTGCTCCTGTTCACAGGGTGCATCATACTTCCAGTCTCAGGAACTTCATCTGTATCACCTCTAGCTTTCACAACTGATCTGTCTTCACCATATAGGTTTCTGTACCACAAAGAAGCATCAGTTGGACAATTATTGTGTAGGCCTTAGTTTTCATATCTTTTGGCATTCCTCTGCCACACACAACCCCTGACACTCACTGCTGGTTGGCTGCACCCCCTCTGATTCTAACTTTGACCTCTTCATTCAGACTACCATTTTCATCAAACACACCTCTCAGATACTTGAAGCTGTTAGCCTGTTCCACTATTTTTCTTCAGTCTCAATTTTCAGCTTCTTCTGATTCCCCCAATATGCTGCCATGATAACTATCCTGCCTGTACTCACTTTCATCCCATGTGCCTTCAATTTAGCATTCCATTCCCTTGTTGGTTATTAAGTATACAACACAAAATGACTTCAAAATTAAATACTTCACAGAACATATTTTTATAATAAGATCAACAATAAAAATACAACTACAATTAATCACCTACTCAAACTTTGAGATTCAATACTGTGAGTTCTGAATCTGTGAAAAATTAAATAAAATCTTAAAATAACAACAAAGTGCAAAACTTGCTGATGTGCATTAAAAACATTTTTGCAGGTGGACAAGCCTCCGTGTACCATCCAATGTGTGTGTGGGCGGGGTGAGGGGGTAGCTGCACTTCCCCCACTGCTTATATATACTGACACTAAGTTCACTGTAACTCAGAGAAGAGGTAATACTCTGAGACACACTTCAGTTCTTGCTTACTGTTTAACATATGTATAAATGGTCTATAGTCTGCTGATTAACATGCAGCACTGATCTAATATGCAAATTATTTCACCCTCATTAGTTCCACCCATAGCCTATCTAACCTACAAATCTAACCCAAGAATTATTCTCTTCCATTGAATCTTGGTTAGATAACTCTCAGCTGTTAGTAATCCCCCTAAAAACAAATTACTCCTATTTGCTCTCAGGTCTTCCTCAAAAAGCTTCATCAAACAATGCAAGGGTCAAAGCACAGTGACAAATAAAACTACTAGGAGTCATTTTAGATGACAATATAACATCTGATCTCCACTTTCAGCATACTTATCAGAAACTTTGCATATTGCATAGAGCAAAACATTATCTTACTGTCTGTGTTAAGAAAACTATAGCATTTGCCTATCTGCTTCTAACTCTGCTTTAAGCATGTCCAATTTTCACAAATGTACAAGCCACCAAAAAAGTCTGAACTGTAAATTATTGAACTGTTAAACAACAAACCTTTGAACAGATATTATAACTTATCGAAAACTGAAAGGAAGATTTTTTTATAATCTTGTTAACAATAAGAATGTGATTATAACTAAAGCTGATAAAGGAAATGTGTTGGTGTTGTTAGAGACAAAAAAAAATTTGAATTATTGTCTGATGTCAAACATTATAAGCCAATATCATTCACTGAAGTTAAAAAAAAGCTTTTTCACTGATAGACATGTTTATTGAAGAATGGTATAGTTATGGAAGGGTTACTGAAGACATTAGGAAGTTTCTGAGAGTAGCTAGCCCCAAAGTCAGCAAGATCCTTGGATTACCAAAGATACACATAGACAGATAATCCACCTCTGAGGCCAATAGTGGCAAGCAGTAACAGCTAAACTGAAGGTTTAACTATTTTTGTTGATAAGCATTTGCAAAAAGTGGTGGAAAAGGGCAGCTCATACATCAGAGACTTATTTGATTTTTTAACAAACATAGAAAATTTAGAAGTTAGTGAAAAAGACTTTCTAGTGACATTGGGTATAAAATCTTTGTACACAGTTATTCCCAATGAAGACAGTATGGACACAGTAAGAGGGGAGCTGGTTAATTCTTAGTTTTTTCCACCAGTACTATACAATTACTTATGGAAGCCATAGATGTATTCCTTAGTTACAACTACTTTGAGTTCAACAACAACATGTACTGCCAGACAAACTGAGTGGTCATGGGTGCTGCCATGGCAGAGAGTTATGCAAATATTTTTATGCATGGATGGGATATGACACACATTTTCTACAGCATGTATATGAACAATATTCTCTTGTATAAATGCTTTATTGACAATCTGTTTTGGTGTGGAGAGGGAGCGTTGATGGACTTAAAAGTTTCATAAGCACAATAACTGCTTAAGTTCTTTTTTAGAATATACCATAGAATATAGTGATGATAGTATAAATTATTTAAATGTGATGATATTGAAAGAAAATGGTAAACTTAGAAAGATATACAAAAAAGAAATACAAAACAATTCTTTTTTAGACTATTCTAGTATGCATCCCACCAGAGCCAAGAAAAATATAGTGAAGAGGCAGTTAATGGGAGCAAATAGGCTCACCAAAAAGGATGGGGACTTTCTGGAAGAAAGTGAGATCATATGCAACAGATTTATCCACAGAGGTTATCCAGCAGAGATGGTAGAAAATAAATTAAAAGAAGCACGCAGTATTAGGAAAAATGACGTCAATGAGAACATGAACAACAAGAATGTTTATTGTTTGTCTATGCAAGATAGATTCACTAATGTTTAAGAAAATAATCAGAAGAAATTGGAATATTATTAGCAGTTGTTCAGGAAATAACTAAAGCAGTTGGTAACAAGCCTATATTTGTACAAAAAAGGTAAGAGTTTCAAGAATTTTTTTTCAGAGAAACTTAAGCTTACCATTGAACAGCAGTGTAAAACAGAGATATTCAAATGTCTCAGCTGTGAGTTTTGCAATTATTTGTACACTGGAATAGAAGAAATAATAGTGAACAACATGCTGATCAAAATCAGAGACAGATTTACTTGCAAAACTAAGTTTGTTGTATATTTAGCCCTGTGTATGTCCTGACAGTCATTTTATGTTGGTAAAACAACCAGCGAGCTTTACAAGAGAATATATGAGCACAACTATGCAATATCAGCTGCTAATGACAAAAATGGTTTAAATAAGTATTATATTTCATCCAAATGTAAAGTGGATTTTAAATGTATTGTATTAGATTATGTTGCAAGATATGACAATACGTTTGATGCTGAGGAAGAATTAGGGTGGAAAGAATATTTATGGCAGGTTAAACTTAATGCTTGTTATCTACCAGGATTAAACAACAGAAAATATGTTGCTTACCTGAAACACAAAGGGTTAAAGCACTAAACTATTTTAATCACATGACTAAGTATTATATAAATGCTTGGTGATGCTAAATGTATTCAGTCTGAAGACGTCTGAAGGTTAGAGATGAAAGCGCTAACTGGATACTTCTTATTTTATTGTTTTTATTTTGTGACTATTAAATAAGTTCTGGGTTTTTCTATTCAGCTGCTTTTGGTTTTTCATGTTTTGGATATAACAGCGTTACCTTTGATTGAACAAAAGCCTGAACAATGCCATAAAAAAACATTTGCTGCCAGTCATCAATACAAGTTTCATCACTGCTTAGCTCTTAAATACCTTAATTGTACTGAACTGACCCACAACCTTATTTACTCTCAGCTAATCCAATAAGTGCCCTGTCTTAAAGAATATCCATCAGCAGAACTCCCCTAGTACCATCCTATGCTCAAAAAGCAAATTCCTTCTGATCACAGATAAATCTCATAATGCCATATACTCCAAATATGTCTCCAGAATTTGTAACTCCATTCCACTTCCAATGAGTGAAGCTCATGGCCTGCTAATTTTCAAATTTGAACTAAAACAACACCTGAAAGAATCACATTTTCATCTCCTTAATAAAATACTCTCTCTCAAGCAATGTAAACAGCATCTTTAGGTTGCCATACTATTATGATTTTCTCTACAGTTAGATTGTGGACTTCACATCATCTTGTTGTATATGCTTGTATATAACTCTCTGACATGCATCTTATATGTGTAAAGTCTTCCTAGACAAGCTTTTCATATTTTACAAGAGTCTGTAATTTCTTTTGGTATAATTAGATGTTGATTACTCAGCAAAATGTCTGATTTCTATCCTGTCTGGTTTATGTTAAAAGTATACTACTATTAAGGCATATAATCTGCTTGATCTACAGCAGGGAAACCTTTTTCATGACTGAATTTCAGTTTAGAAACTTATTACAAACTGTATTTATCTCCTTGAAGTATAATCACAATTTATCAGTTATTTACAAAGTTTTTATGAACTTGTATTTTATATAGTTTATCTTGCATACACCATATTATAATTGTATGTCTGACATTTTTTTCTCTATAGTCTTATCGAAATAATGGAACTTTTCTCTCAGGGCTGTTGCTGAAAAGAGCTCTCATGCCAAGTTGGCATTTCCTAGAAAAGAAATGCAAATAAATAAAGAGAAGTTTTAAAATCTATCCCTGTAGGGAAATTACGTAGAATAAAAATATGTTTGCATTAAACATTGAAAGAAAAGAATAGCTGACCAATACTATAAGAGGTAGTGAAAGGAATGATCTGGGTAGTCAGCTGACCTTCCTTCCTCCTCCTGAACATTTTTCTGCATGTATTGTTTCTACAAATTCCATGTATTTCTGTGTAACTTGCCACTTTCCTTTTGTAAATATCCCGCCTCCAGTTCTATTAGCTCCTTTACGCTATTCAGCACTTCTGTTACAGTTGGTTTGAACACTGTGGTGGACTCTTTGAGTATATTGATTATAATCTGAATTAACTTTACTGAAAATATTATCTTGTGTGTTTACTGCAATAATGCTTGGGACAAGGGAATAGGCATGAGATTTGGTCTAATGCTGTTTCAGGGCTCTGGAAAAAAAGCAGAAGGATTGTCAGTCAGTCAAAAGTGTAAAGAGCAAGTATTTAAGTAGCAGTTATCTTTCTAAAGCGAATGAGTGAAGATCAAGGCTGCACTGAGAAATGACAGAAGTCCTGAATAAGTATGCAGAACTCTATGAGCAGTTGTAATTTTGCTGTGGAATGCAGGCCTCTTTGATTAAACTTAAGTTAAAATAGAATGGGCAGCAAATAATGACATTGCTCTATTACAGGAGCAATGTGACAGCTACTCAGTTTCTCATCTCCCTGGCCTTGTCCCAGTCTGAGCATTGCTGAAGTTTGAGTCTCCTGTAAGAAAACTAGCATGCATCTGATATGCCTTCAGTAAGACAGGTGTGGCTATTATTTCAGAAATAAATAAATAAGGTGATTCTTGTTGATAGTGGGGCCCTAGTATATTTGGAAGGGTTCCAGGAAACTAAAGCGATGGTTGAGAAGAACAGAATATAAAAGGGTCAAAGGACAAAAAAACCTGCTAGAATACATTGATAGTATTCTTCAGTAGGCAAATTCACATATAAGGTGGGATTCAGAAATGGCCTCTGTGCACCATAGAAAGGGCTGTATAGAGACATTCGAGTCTGTAGAATGGATAGAGCAGAAATCTCAGTAAGAATCACATTGATGTCTGTCTTGTTCAATGTGCCATGGAAAAGTGAAGTGCACCATGGGAAGGAAGGATAATGCTGTACTGAGTGGAAAACATCACAGCATATCTGACTGCAACATGTCTAGGGCAGGCCATGAATAGCAGCCTGTGCACCATGCAGGGTTATAGTACTGGAGTAGGAATAGTAGTAGCACATGAAATCTTTATGGTAGACAAGACACTGACAGTCAGAGGTATACACAGTGCACAGATTGTAATCAGAAAGAAGGGCTGGCAATATGGCTGCAGTGTACTGTTACAAGTAATCAACACTTTCTGCATGTGCAGCATACTAGCTGCTATACTGTGCTTGAAATACTGCTATTAGCATAATAAATGTAGAGCAGCATGTATATGATACAATAGAACTGTATAAACATGGTAGCCTGCATGCTTGCTGCAGCATTGTTTCTTGTTTGGAGGCAGTTGTATGAATGTGTATAACTGGAGAAAACAGTGTTATTCACTTTGTAGTGGCATACATACACGTGTTCACACGCACATAAGCTCATACATATACACAAACAGAGTCTCTCTCTGTGTAACTTACATGACTGAGAGCATGTGTGTATGTGTGTGTGTGTGTGTGTGTGTGTGTGTGTGTGTGTGTGTGTGTGTGTGTGTGTGTGTGTGTCTCCGTGGGACAGTAACTCTTGCAGTACATATAAATGCCCTTTGCTGTCAGTAGGACAATAAGCAGTACATGTGGTTTACAAACAACATTACGTAGTCCTACACTGTACGTACATTTGCACATTATTATTTCTCTGCATTACCTAACTAATGTTAGTACTTCATTACATTACAGAGGTGTGCATAACAGAGGAAAGGGCACAGTGCTTGGATAAGACCCAGTAGCACTGCTATGCATCAACAGCACACAGGCCTATTCCAAAAAAATTTGGAAAGAATCCTGGTAATAGCAAAATAATGTATCTGAGACATACATGTGTATGCATACATTTTCATGTACATACACGTGTGTAATTTAAGTGCAAGCATGTTATGCAATTTCATCACATAATATTAATTGGCTGACAATGAATGGGTGTCAGCGACTACAATCACACACTTGGGGAGCCCTGTGTGGCACAACTACCTGTGTAAAGGTTTGTAACTTCTCAGATGAATGCTGCCTGCACTAATAGTTGCTCATCTGTTTTGTGTAATTTCTTCCACACAGTGCATTCTGTGGTGCTCTTTTAATCATAGCCCATGCTTTACTTATGTTTCTTTGCATATGTTCTGAGCATCAGCATTGTCTGTGGTGCACAGAAATATATCTGAAAGTGAGTAGTTCCCTCTGCTGTCTTAGAACAGTGAAAATGTTTTCCAGTAAGTCAAGAGGCCAGAAAGGTTTACAGCTGCTTTATTAAGCTTGTAAACTACTGTGGGAAAGCAATAACTTCCCAGGTGCGTCAGATAATCTTTTCTGGGTAGTAGTATCACTTCCACAATTCTCCAACTCTTGGACTTTCTAAAAGGAGAAGCAACTTCAAAACATAATTGCTGAGAATCTAAACTCAGTAATAAAAGACATTTCGCCAGTGTGACGACATGCACACTTTGCTATCACTTTTGCTGTTCCTGGGATAAAGCTAAGTGCATCCACTATTTTTTTTTATTTAACATTTGTTAACCAGGAAAGTCTGACTTGGAACAAAGCCAATTTTCAGTGGAAGCCCAGGGAGAAACACTCCTGATGCATGTTCTTAAACATGGAGCACCTGGAGGAAACCCACACAAACACAGGGAGGACATGCCGACTCTGCACAGAAGGCACCCCAGCCAAAAATCAAACCAGAAAACCTCTTGCTGTGAGACGACAACACTACCACTGCACCACTGCTGCCATTCACTTCCATGCTCATTATGATACCACATCTGGAAGATAAGTCTGGAATTTTTGGCCTCTTAGACAATTTCTGCTGATTTTGTTGAATGATCCCTTGATTCTTAGGTATTATTTGTCCTTTTCTCTCGCAGAGAGTAATTTTGCTATTATTAAAAACATGTTATAATACCATCAGCTTCACTATATATATATATATATATATATATATATATATATATATATATATATATATATAAGACTGCACAATGTTTAAAATAAACCAAGCTAAAAATTGTTAGTGCTACAGCAAAACCGTAGCTGGAAAAAAACTGTTCCACAACAGTTAATCTTTCAGCACTGCTAGCTATATATTTGTTAGCATGGTGAGCTGCTGGAAAAATAGGAGATTCTATGGCTGTCTGATATAATCCTAAAGAAGTACCGAGCTTCTTAACAATATAGTGGTGCTTGGACTCACACCTGTCAGCACTGAGTGGAATCAGCTTACTCGATGTGTTAACACCTTGTGGCAATCTTTCTGCATTCAGAGACAGCCCTGCAAAATGTGTTTTTGCACACAGAAGTGCATGCAGCACCATGGTCGACTGTCTGTATGGCCATGCTACATACTAATGAGGAGTGAAAAGGTGTGGTATATGCTAATTAGCCATGTGCCTTCTCCTAGAACTAACTGTGGTACTGCATTTATGCATCTGAGAATCTCTTTGCTTAGTACGGTCACTCCTTGCTGCTCTCCATAATTTAATTGGCCAAAAGGCCATGCTCATCCATCAAGGTAGAGTTAATCGATGGGGAATTAAAGAGGCCAAGTAGTGGTAGGCGTGTTTGAGCATTTGTATGTGAGGGGCTGCATGTGTGAGTGAATGTGTCACTGTGTGAGTCTGCATGAAAGGTAGCAGTGGGACATTAGGCAGGGGGTAGGTGAGGTGTGTGTGGATGGATAGATTCTGGTGGCTGTCATGCTTTTATACACCCCTAGACTAAAGTGCAAAGTCTGCAACAACTTCTGGGGGACCAGTAGCCACCAGGCATAACTCTTCAGATGTGAGTCAGGGGGAAACAGTAGCCACCATAGATATTCTACATAGTGTGCCTTAAAGGCACTCAATTAAAAATGTAAAAACAATATATTGTAGAAAAGCTCTATTTTATTTTATTTATTTACATTTGTTTACCAGAAATTCCGACTGGACGCAGGTCCTTTTTCAGCGGATGCCCGGGGAGAAAAGCTTCACATCATGTACATAATAAATAGAGATACAAAGTTGCAGCAATAGTTAACAACATTACAGGTTGTTGGCTTTAATACAATAACAAGATATTGATTATCAACAGTATATACAGAAAATGTTGCAAGTTAAGATAGTTTCTTGTTGTTTATAATATTAGTAACAAAGTTGTCAGACAAGATTTTAAAGTACGTAAAGACAACTGGCTAATTCTGACTGTGGTTAGTTGTGGCGGTAGTGTAGTTGGGTTAAGAGTCTGGGGGGGTAAGGGTGGGGGTGTTATTCTGGATTAGAACAAGAGCAAATCCAGTGCAAATTTAAGTGGAATTTGAGCACAGTCATGAAAAGACTGCTGGAAGGTAGAGTAGTTATAGAGGGTGGAAGATTGTTCCAAAGTTTAGATATGGTACATGAAAATATGGCTTCTCCTGCTCAGTTTTTGGGTTTGATAACAGTGAGTTGATTTTTGTTGCTTGATTTTAGGGGCCTACTGGAGTGATAGGGTTGGAGAAGTTGTTGAAGGCAAGGGATGTTATGCGGGTGGTTAATAAGTTTATGAGCGAGGATGAGTTGATTAAAGTGAAAGAGTTGTGGGAGTTCTAGCCAGTTTAGTTCTTTAAGGGAGATACAATGATGGCTGCGGTAGGAGGTTCCTGTGGCAAATTTAGCAATTTTGTTGTAAAAAGCATCCAGCTTGTGTAGGTCTGTCTGTCTAAGGTTGGTAAGTATGGGGGATGCATAGAGTAGGGTGGAGATTAGCTGGGAATTGGCTATGGAGATTCTAGCCGCCTTGGTTAGGAATTGGCAGCTTTGATATAATGCACCAAGTTTCTTGTGAACTTTTTTTATTGTGAGAGATATGTGGGTGTCAAATCTAAGTTTGTTGTCTATTTCCACACCAAGTAATTTTGTGTGTTCTGATGGAGAGATTATGGTATTGTCTTTGGCAAGAATGTTGAAGGGAGTGTTTTGGGTGGCTTTGGAAGGTTGGAACAGGAGAAATTTTGTCTTACTTGGGTTGAGTAGGAGCTGAGCATTGGATAGCCAGCTTTCTACAGAAGAGAATGATTACTGTGTGATTTGTTGTAGTTCTGGTAGAGTGGGGGCAGAGTAGATAAGAGTAGAGTCATCTGCATACTGTATAAGAGATGCTTGTGTGGTGGCAGTATGTAGGTTGCTAGAGAAAAGTGAGAATAGCAGAGGGCCAATGATAGACCCTTGGGGAACTCCGAGAGTAACTGGGAGGTGAGGTGATAGGTTATCATCCCAGATTACTGATTGCTGGCATCTGTGTAGATAGCTGTGGGACCAGCTGCAGGCTGATTGTGAGAAGGAGAGGTTGGGGAGAGTAGAGAGTAGTAGCTCATAAGATACCATGTCAAAGGCCTTTGAGAGATCTAGAAATATGGCAGTAGAGAAGTGGCCATTGTTTTTGTGATGAAGTATAGTGTTGGTGAAGGAGAGCAGAGCAGAGGTAGTGCTGAGATATGGCCTGAAACCATGTTGAGTTTTGGAGAGGAGATTATTAGCTAGGAGGTAGTTGGAGACCTGGGTGTTGATACATTTTTCAAGTATCTTGGAGAGAGGGGAGAGGATAGCAATGGGGCAGTAATCGGAGAGGTCAGTGGAGGGGGTACCTTTGTGAATGGGAATGATGTGGGGTATTTTCCATATTGAGGCAACATAGCCTTCTGTTATGGAACAGTTGATTAGAATTGAAATTGGGTAGGCTAGTGTATCAGCTGCAATTTTCAATTATTCAGAGGGGAGGTTGTCAGCTGCGACTTTGGTGGGTTTAAATTTTGACAATAGTCTTTTTATGTTGGAGGTAGGTACTGAGGTGAAGAAGAAAAGAGGAGTGGGGGTTTAGGGGTTGGGGGGCTGTTGTAGGGAAGTGCTGTTTGTTTAGAGATGTTATAGTTTCGGTGAAGTGTTTGTTGAACGATTCAGCAATACTGCTAGAGGAGGGGGGAATGTACGGCTAGGGGGTATCAACCTTCCCTGGGTGGAGGATAGTGTTAATAGTGGACCAGAATTGCTTAGGGTTGTGGATGGTAGAGTTTAGGGTGGATTCATAGTAGAAGGATTTGTCTTAGACACCGGAGACACTATTATTTTATTTTATTTTATTTTATTTTATTTTACATTTGTTGACTGGGCTAGTCTAACTGGATATATGTCCATTTTCAGTAGAGGCCCGGGGAGATAAGTTCAGTGAGAACAAAAATCAAAAACATCTCATATAAACACAAGATTCGTAAACAACTATTAACAGATACAATGAACTTTGAAGGAATAGTTCAGAGAGTATCATATAAGGTAGATATATAAGGTAGACATATTAAAAGTAGCATGTCTTAAGGGGGCACCAGTAGGAATTCCAACCCTGTACCCTCTCACCTCCCATAGAGGTATTTAGTCCTCTGTGTCAAGATAAACAACACAGAAGCAATAAAAAAAAACAATTGGAGTTAAAAGAATGTCAGCTACAAAGTGAGGGGGGGTTCAAATCTTGCACCCTTACCACTGTAAATGTTATCTTTAACATGCTGTAGTAACTCATAAGGTAGCATCAATCAGTTAGCACAGAAGAGCCTTTTTTATATATATATTGAGCCTCTAGAAGATTAGTCAATGCCTGCAATAATTTGTGACATATGGATTTTAACATGGAAAATTAGGCACACACAACCCAGTAGAGCAAGACATGAAGATACAGCCAAAATTAATGGTGGCACAAAGAGTGACAGATATGACTTATTCATCCTACAAATTTAGAAAGTCACTAGTATAACAACTTTTGCACTACCATGGATTTACTGAAGGAATGAAGTGTGAAACTCTAATGTCTGGCTAAATGATTAACTGAAATCATCTGTGATTTATGAGGGCAGGAAAATGGAGACATCAGGGATGTTCTCACAACATAGGACAGATACACAGCATGTGGTGTGTCTGTATGTGTTTTTGACTAGGCATATTGTGTGTAGGAAAGTGAATGGGAGTTTTGTCTGTGTTAAAATGATGTGGCCACTGCCACTGTTAACTATTACATAAAGAACTGATCTACACTCAGAGCAGTTAGGAGTGATTCAGAAACATGCAAATTAGTCAATGACGAGGTTCTTTTCTCTTTGCAGCTAATGCTTCTCTGAATAGTAAGTTTGTGTATCACGGAAACAAGGCCTTTTTACTAAAGCCCATATCACATGCTGTAGGGTTCTTTCTAAATCTCCAGGGTTATTTTTAAAGGATTTAATTATTTAATTATCTATCAGTTTGTCGATTTGGATAGAGCAGCAGGGTAGAGCACTTATTCAAGTGGATCATTTTTAGGCTCAGACTGAGCTTTGCAACTAGTTTAAAAAAAAGAAGAAGAAAGGATTTAAGGTAATGCAAAAATATGGTAACATAGTAATTTACATTAGGAAAATAGTAATACAGGTGGATAAAAAAGCTGTTGTGTGATTAATGAGTGTGAGGCTGGCAATAGGTTGCTAAACGTCTTACAGTAGGCATAAATATAACAGTAAAGACATATTTACTTCATAATGAAAATTATACTGCACTATAAACTCTTGTAAATGGATACTATTCTGTTCTACATAATAATTATTCTACAAAACTATGAAAACTAGTAAAGGCATATTATTTTACATTGAGATATGTACATCAGGAAGGGGAAGGTAGCAGGGAAAGGAAACGTATAGAGGTGGTGAGTTTGGGAGGGGGAAGAAAATGGAAGTTTTGTGAGGAGAGTTTTACAGGAGTGAATTGCAGTGTCTCAGAGGAGGAGGAGGAAGGAGACAGAATGGGGAAGTGTCTGAACAAATGCTTTATGATATTGCAGGGTAACCTACATTATACAATGGAACATCGCAAAGCAAGAAAAATCTGCATGCTGATTGGTCAGTCCAACCAGTGTGCTCGTTATAAATCCAGCATAAACTAACAAGAAAATGTCTGCCTGCTAACATATCATGGAGCAGCTGTTTTGTATCACCAGATAGAAAAGATTGTTTGTCTAATAAAAGTATTTGAAGTAGACCTTGCTTCCATGCTGCTCACACACTACAAGTTTTTCTTATTTCTAGACTACTCTCAATTACATCAGCAACCACACATGCCCAGAATATCAAAAATGTGGAAACTACAGCTGTAAGTTCTTTTTTTTGTAAAAGGGAAATCACCCTGATCACCTACTCCCGATTACATGGACCACTGCAATTTCCAATGTCTGACATACAGTTTTCTAACAAAACTTTTAACAAAGCAGATGTTAAGCATAGGCCACAAAAAAACATTACATATGCACAGTATTTGCAAGCTAAATGCACATTAGAAATATAATAACAGAAAACCCTTTCTTAACAGAAAACTGGAAGGAGTTACTGTGTGTGCAAGTCTGAACTATGAATAAACTATCACAACATTAATACCCACCCGTCGATGTAAACCATGCCTCTACATGACACAAAATGGATAATTAATAAACACCTACAAGGACTTACTATGTGGAGTTTGCAGTGTGAAACAGCAGAAACAGTGGTCTGGTGATATAAACCTTGGCTCCAGGTGATTATCACTGTATACGTGACACCCCGACGGTATATTCAAAAATGAAAAGAAGCAGTTGTAGATAGACAGAAACTACTTCTCTGCATTTAAAAACATCAACCAACTCTATAGACAGCACAGCAATTACATTGCTGTTGTAGTTTCTTTTATATTTTTATACTACCTCTGACTTGATTGTTGTCTATGTTCACATGAACCTTTAAAAACTGTATTTACTTATATAATTATCACCTTACATCTCTTGTAAAATTAATAACAACTTGTATTTAAGTTAAAAGAAACATAAAATAAACAATAAACATGAAGCAAAAGTCTGGGATTATTTTTCCCCAGAAAAAGTGGAAGGATGCAAAATAAAACAAACAAAAACCTAATTAACAACAACATAAGTACAATACAAAACTAACACCATTGTATAAAAGCAATAACCCACGGCTGGGTATGGGTAACGCTGGATTTACCCACGGCTGGCTTTGTTTGGTAACTCAGGCTTCATCCATGTGACCAAACCATGCCAACTATGGGTATATCCATCATTACCCACACCCAGCTGTGGGTTATTGCTATATTAAATTATACTTTACAACACAGAAACAGATAATTTTCTAATTAAACAAATGGATAAAATGTGGAAGATTTTCTGAACAACTGAATAACTTCTAGCTGACTCTGATCAAATGTGTCTTCAAAAGCTTATACTGAAGTTTATGACTTCAGACCTCATGTAAGAAATTCTTTAAGCAGACCAGTTATGCCACATCAGAAGCTGAATGTGTCTTTTTATATGGTGCACTTCTGCCTTTTACCTTGTAAGTTCCTACATTCCCTACTATCTATAAAACAAATAGGTGTGTGTATGCCTGACTGATGCTGTTTTTTGCATTCAGTTGCCTAACGTTTTGCACTGCATTGGGCCTGTGATGTAGCTGAACATTTCTAGTGCACTGCCATTTCACTTATCCTGTAATGAAATGAAAACTGAGTAAAAGAATAAATAAACACATGCACAGACACAATGCATGCATTCATAAATAAACAGTTATTAGGAGGAATGCTGTGGAGTGACAGGGATTCAGTACAGAGTTACAGGAATAGGAAGGAGGAGATCCGGTACTAATGACTCAGCTGAAATATGATTTTATAGGTAAGCAGCTTATCTTGAACACAATTCTTCATCTAACATTGCACTAAAAAGTCTGCATATATTATAAGTGTGGCTTATACACTGGATGCTGCTATTCTGATTGATATTTTTGTATTAAGCTATATAATATGAATAATGTGAGAAACAAAACAAGTAGAATGAATGGGAGTAATATAAAGGAAGACAACTTGGCATGTTCACAACTAGAAAAATGGAGAGTGAATAGGATACAACAATCGCCTTGTCAGCGATTAAATGGGAGGCATGAAATTGGCATTGTAGAGCACTGCAAACAGAAAGGGATATATGTGGTATCTGGAAAGAGGGATGATTCAAGGCTGACAAAAGGATACATTTTTCAAGGAGAAGGTGGTGAATTGCTCCCATAAATTGCAAAAAAAAACCAGCAAAGAGTATCAGTCCATGAAGGAGGCCCATGATTTTAGGCCAACCTACATGGAAGCAGGGATAAAGCAGGGAAGGGAAGGTGCAGCTACAACTCTTTTGTTTGATTTGTTTATAAGAATGTATACATTGTAATGTAGCATACATTCACATATTCATTCATTAATTCTCTGATACCTTATCCTCCTCAGGGCCCCGGGGGGAGCTGGAGCCTATCCTGGCATTCAGCGAGTGAAAAGAAGAGAATCGGTCAGCGCTGGATGCAGTATACACATCTGTGAGTATGCAGTCCCCCTACCAACTCTGCATGTATACCAAGCAGCAATTTACAGGCTCATATTCACATATTAGTAACTGTTACAGATGATAGAAGAAACTAGAATCCCTGTGAAAACCCATGTGGGGACATGGATGGCATACAAACTCCACACAGAAGGAACCACAACCACCAATCAAACTGGACAGCCAAGTGCTATATGGCAACATTAACTGCTACACCAGTAAAATAGAACCACATGCCTAGCTGAAAAGAAACATTTTGCCAAAGCCTTTCTAATTTTATACATGCCAATAAAACAGTTATTACAATGAAATTTTGCTATCGTCTTCCTCCAGCCATTCACACCTACTTATTTAGTACAGAATAAACAAAAAGAGGTAACAGATTTATTTGTTCAGACAAGTACTATTCTGAGCAAAAATTGGAAATGTCTATTGCCAGGGCTTCAAACAAGAGCTGTGGGAACTGTTTGTCTGTAGCAGTAGCCCACTGTCACCTTTTCCTTATTATAGACTCTTACAATTTTTCTAAGTCTCTGGTACTGTCTTCAGGATCCTGTTTTGTGCAATTGAATGCTATGGTCTCTCTACCACAAGCATTGTGGTTGACACTTTCTGAAATTATGTTTCAGATGAAATAGATTGCTATTATATATTTCCATGCCTCTTAAACTTCCCAAATAACCTTTTTAAGAAAGTTTACTTGCTGATAGTATAATCATCATGGTCTATTTTTCTGTGGCACAGTGCCCTAAACTGCTTTAGTAAAATGTGCAATGATGCTGCTTATCACCTCAGAATCCCCAGCTATAGTTATCTTTAACTGTGCATGAATCATCTGTTTCATAAAGTGTGAACTTAATCACCATTTACTTCCGTATACTAGCAAATGCTTTCTGTGGTTTTCTGTTTTGTTCTCAATATCTCTAACCAAAAAGTGCTTAAGATTTTTTTTTAAATTTTCATGACCTTGATGTTATTCTCCACTTTCTATGACATTAGTCTTGCATATAATACCTTACTTCAGAAACACGAGAGGTACTCAGTTCAAGTTACTGTTTCACTGTGTTATTTTGCATTCCTTTCTTAAGGATATCTGCCCATTTCTGACTGTACAGACGTACTCTGTAACCTGACATCCCTCCCTTTCTTCATGCACATCCTATGTATTTTCTTCTGGTCTCACCAAAAATTCAGAATGAACCCTTGTTTAGCCCTACTAAAAAATTCCATTCTCGCAGGGGTTTTCCTCACACCTGGTCTTAGCATCCTCATCTTGACCATAGCCGGCCCTCTGTTATTGTGGTCCTTCCGATGTCTCACTCAACTGTGAGTAAACATTTATCCAGCTCCTTTGTTGGCACTGAAAATCTAATTATAACTCTATTCCTATCATCTTGCAGGAGGCAAGACAAAGAAAGTCAGACAAGTAAAACAATATTGCGTGAAAGACGGGGCAGAGAGAGAGAGACAGAGAAACAGGCATTGAGAGAGTTATTCCCTAAGTAATTTATTAATTTATTTATTACATTTGTTGACCGGGTATGTCTGACTGGGCCAGAGGCCCGTTTTCAATGGAGACCCGTGGAGAAAAGCTCCATAGTAATATATGACAATGCAGAAACATAGTAACATAGTAACATTAGTACAATAGAATTATTTTACAGCATCTAGAAACAGTAAAAATCAAGGTCCTTTTAACTAGTGGATACCCAGGAGAAAAACTCCACAGCAGTACAATACAAACAAGTAGTAGTAAATATAATACAATCAGTAGAACTATACAATTACAGTTGCAGAGACAATCTAGTGGCACCAAATATAATACAATCAGTAGGACTGTACACGAGTAAAACAGTAGATAGAATACAAGTTAAAGTTTGCAACAGGGATGTTAGATGGTCAGGTGAGGAAGGTAACTAAGGGTGGGGAAGTAGATTAACTTGGGGAGAGGCAATAGTAATCATTTGTTTCTGTTTGTTCCAAAGCCATAGCTTGAGTGGGGTGAATGGAAGGACTGCCTTAGTGCAAGCTGTTAGGGGTGGATTATCCCCATGGAAGATCTGGTGATTGGTGCTGCAAGCAGTCTTTGGAATCATTTAAGCAGTTATCACAGCTTCTGAAAGGTGGGGTGTTACAGTATTGCAAAGATAGCAGGGAGTACATTTTTTGGACCTCTTCTTTGGCTGGGGGCAGTGCCAATTTTCACCCAGGGTGCCAATTTACCTAGCTAGACTTCTAACTATTCCTGCACATTTCAGCTCTTCACTTCTCATTTTCATACTGTTGCTGCTTTAGCAAGGACATACTGAACACAGCCTCCTTTACAGAAAGCTCCTTTCTGACCACTATGGTCCCGTACAGAACCCCCCCCCAGAAACTCGTGAGCTTGAATTATGCAGCTCAGCATTTATCAATTTATGTCAAACGTGAAAAAATCTGCAAGTGTTCTTAAGATTCACCAGTGAATTGCTTTAAACTATTACTTTGGATGCTAGCTTTTGCTTGAACTCTTTTATGATAATAGTTCAGGAGGGCTGCTGAAAAAAAACGTTTTCTGTATTCTGGCATCATCCAGTTCACCTCATAACAGTCTTGAACTAAAAAGTTGCAAGGATATACAGGGTAAGATTGATCTGAATTTCTGTAATGAGTCATTTTCATTCCTGTTTATTACAGTCATCATTATACTGAGTTACCTTTATCTGAAATACCATAAGCAGCACCCAGACATTTGTACTGCTGATTATTTGAATAACTGTGGTTTGCTTAATATTATTACTGCAATTACTACTCATTATCACTACTACTAAATGAATAAGCCCTCTGTCTAGCACTTTAAACTTAGTAGAAGATGTAAGGCTGCATTCTGACACAGTCTATGCCAATGCAAAGGCACAATTTGATAAATATAAAATTCCCCAAAGAAGACTTGAAAGAAACAGGTATAGAAATATCTTGTCTAACTGACTGTAATTTGTCCCACTGTGGAGCAAATCACTGCTAAAAGAAAAAGAAAAGATTGGTCAGGGCACGTTATTTAATTTGCACTGTTGCACTGCATTATCAGGTGTCTTCAGAATGAATAAACTTACACTAATATCGTAATGGGTGAATCACTAGTGCTGTAGTCAGTAAACTGGTACTTATTTGAGAAATGCTTAAGGTGACTACAAGACTTAGAAACTTTATTTAGCTATATGACTAGACCTCTGTTATGTATGAAATTCTTAACAGTTTGCTGTTACAGTTGGATGTCTTAACACATCCATTCAAGAGAAAAAAAAGCACACTATTTACTATTGCCGCAGTTATAATTTTGTCATTACGCAATTAGAAATTTTTCTTGCACATGTATCCAGCAAGCACTGTAAATACAGGGTAGAACATTTTCTATGCAACCTGTAAAACCTCCGATGTCTTGGGTTCAATTTTGACTTCTGGTCCCTGTCTATGTGCATTTGTAAAATCTTTCTTTGTCTGCATGGGTTTTTCCAAGTACTGTAAGTTCAATCCCACCACCAGAAATAATGATCCTTGATTGGTTATGCTAAGAATAGTCAATATAAGTTGTATTACCCTCACCACATATGGGTCATAGCTGAAAATGGTCTTTGAAATAGTTTAATTACTCAGTTAACATATGATAAAGAAAAAAAAAAGATAAAACTACAAGACTCTTCCTTTGACACTAGATTGAAATCCCTAATGAGTATACCTATAAAAGTCTCTCTTTGTAGAATATATACCTTTTTGCCACATGGCTTTCAGCTACAAAGGATAGACAGACTACTCAAATGGGCATGGAATAATATTAATTCTACTATTACTAGCTAGATGGATAAAATGTTTGCATGGCATTTGCCTGTACTGCCCATGACCTGAGTTTGACTAGCTTCTTCTTGATTAGACAACTGGCTGAGGAGGGAAAGGAATGATGAATGTCTTACTTGTTCACCTTTTTCACTTTGTGACCATGGAAGTCAGAGGTCCATGAGGTGCATCCCATTTATTTATGTCTGATGGAGACCAGGGACCTAATGGGGAGCAACATGATCAAAAGAATTATCTTGTTTTGAGCTTTCTCTACTTGTAAGATTAGTGTCCCTCACAAAGTCCAATGAACAATGTGATCCAAAATGGATTGGGGAATGGTAGTGCTTATCAAAATGTCCAAACATCCATTACTATTAAAGCCACAGTTTCTCCCAGGAGAGTGGCTGCAAACACAGACATTGTTAGGAGACAAAACAGTTGCAAAAAAGATAAAAAAGTACAGTCGTGTAAGTAAATTTTCCATAGCAGTAGATATTTAAATGATCACTGCTGCAGTAGCCTTAGCAGTATGGGTTATATCCTGCCAAGGATATAGTAGCCAGCCAGCTTCCAAAGCTTCAAGGCACCTTCCATGTGCCCAAACTGTCAGACAGCTTGAACTGAGCTGACTAAAAGACAAGTTTGGGCACCAATAGATGGGTAATTGGAAATTGTCCCCTGGTCTGTCTCATATGTCTATGATGGACAGAGGCAGTCATTAAATCACCCACTATAAATCAAATATAAATCAAATTTGTGGGTCACATTTGGGTTGCATGGCTAGGCTTATAACACCTATGAACCTATTAATGAATCCCTTCAGAACTTTCCTGTGAACAGAGAGGGAGAGGCTGAGCCCTGAAAGAACAATACTAGTAACAACAAAAAATAAATGTCCATACCCTGGCATAAAAAACATACAAAAACAAGGGGAAATGGAAAGAAGGAGTGTCTACTACAGCAGTGACCATTCAAATGTCTTCTGTTATGGTGAGTTTACTTACAGAACTGTACTATTTTCATCATATTGATCACTAATGCAGTAGCTTTAGCTATATGGGTAGATTACTCTAGCTTGCTACATTTGGGAGGTGGAAGGAGAAGAGTCCAGGAGTCCTTGGATAATGGTCCTAGCAAAGCCTAACCTGACCTAGAAAAGGAATCAAGCTTATATACAGAGGACCACATAGTCCCTGTGGAAAATGAGATAGGGTTGATTCATTGTAAGAGCTTGCAACCCAGATACTCTTTTTTGCAGAGGTCAGAACAATCAGTAAAATTGTTTTCCATGATAAGAAAAAGTCAGTCAGGTTAGCTGATTCAAATGGAGCACATATTAGCTTCTCTGACAGAAATTTAAAATACCAAGGAAGGGCTACCAGTTTACTTGCAGGCCTCTTGTGCAAAACCCCTTTCAAAAACATTTTGACAAGTGACTGCATTGAAAGAAGTGTATCCATGGGCAGACATGCTGAAATCGATGATAAATTAACCTTGATAAAGGAATAAGAAAGACCATAGGATAGTAATTCACACAAATATTGTAAAACTAGCCCTGTGTGGGTGCTGGTTATGTTTCTGGCACTGACTGTAAACCTTTTCCATTTGCTAATATTTGATTTTCTAGTAGCAGGCTTTCTTGCCTCCATTTATACCTGCTGCACATCCAGGTGCCTAAAATTAATTTAAGACCCCATCATCAAGGCAGTCATTTGAAGTTAAATGATGTCAGGGTGTATCAAATGCCTCTTTTCTTGTGTGACTAGATCTAGTCTGTGAGTAAGCTTTTGGTAATTGTCCCTGGCCATTTCAAAAAGAAGGGATAACCACAGCTGTCTGGGCCAGAACAGAGTCACCACAAGGACCTTGGGGGATTCCTTCTGAATCTTCAGAAGTATTGTGGATATTATTGGAAAAGATGGAAAAGCATACAGGAACACTCATGTTCAAGGAAAAGAAAAGACATATGTGTTCCAGCGATTCTTGCATGAAGTCCCAGGACAGAATCTTGCCAGTTCATTGTTCAGAGGGGAGGCAAAGAGGTCTACTTGAGGAACTCCCCACAGATGGATCAAATCTTTGAAGATCCTCTGATCTACTTTCCATTTGTGAGGGTGTATTCTGGGCATGCTCAGCTTGTCTAACACACAGTTTTGCTCTGACAGAATGTAGGATGCCTGTAGAGTGAGATTGTGCTGTGAAGCTGTATCCCAAGCTAACACGGCAAGTCTGCAAATGAGGTATGACCTGGTTCCAAAATTCAAAAAAACAGCCAGCACCTAGATTCACACTGGATTCCAGTGTGAATCTAGGTGCTGACTGTTTTTTTGAATTTTGTTTTTGTTTTTTGGCCGTGGCACTGGCCCGTCGTGTGAGTTTAGTTGCATGATGACCTGGTTCCACCCTTCTTGCTGTTGTACCACATGACTATGGCATTGTCTGTAATAACTTGAAGCGGTCCAAGGGACCAAAGACATTTCAGAGACTTGACTATCTTGATCAGGGAAAGCATCTCTTTGATATTTATGCTTTTGCTTGTGTCCTTGGTTTTCCACACACCATACACTTTTCTCCCTCCTGAAGCTGCTCCCCAAGGAAAGGCTGAGGCATCTTTGATGACTGTTTTGGAACAAGGAGGGAGAAGGGAAGACCTGGATTTAAGGATATCTGCTGTCACCATCAAATAATTTATCTTCTAACAAATCCCAGCACTGGGATTTAAAAATACAAAGTGTGTTGTTGCTCTGACTAAAGAGGCTTTGGATACCACTATATTTTTCTCATGTGGAGTCTTGCCAGGGGGTCTCATGAGAATCATGAGAACCAACATCTTGAGGTATCCTCTCACAGTGACCAAAGTTTGAGTAGAAACCCTCAGAAACAGAACTAGATAGAGATCTATTTTTTCCTGTGGAAGAAAAGCTCTTTGAACTGAGGTGTTCAGCTGACATCCCAGAAACACAATCCTGTGTGAAGGAGTCAAGAAAGACTTTTGAATGTTATCTTGGAATCCCATTTTCTGTAACAGATTTCTCAACCAAAACAGAGAGAGATTCCTGACACTGAAAAAGACTCTACAAAGAAAAGCAAGTTGTCTAAATATGGAAAAAATGTGGGTACCCTGTAGCCTGCAATGAGCTATAACTAGACCTACACACTTTGTGAACATTTTTTGGGGGAGTGGATAGTCCAAGTGGTAAGGCAGAGAACTGATAATGTGATCCAGAAACACATAACCTTAAGAAACTTCTAAAATCTGGATGAATAGCTGCATGATGATAAGCATCTTATAAGTCTAGTGGTACCAGGCAATTTGAAAGAGGAAGAAGAGGTGGCAGGTTGTAAAATTACATAATATTTTGGGCACTATTACAATCAGGTTTAGGAAAGAAAGATCCAACTCTGGTCTCCAAGCATTTCCTTGGCACTAGGAACATCCTTGAATAAAAACCCTTCCCCATCTGGGAAGGAGGAACTGGTTCTATCACTTCTTGAGACAGCATGTAGTGAACAATCAGTGGACACACAAGAGTCTGATTTGGAGAATGAGGAATGACCCCCTGGAAAAGAGGAATTTCCTCCTATTGCCATCTGTAACTTTGATGAATGATCCTCAGAACCCATTTGTCTGAACTATCTGTTGCCAAACAGAAAAACAGAGATTCAGACCTTCTGTCAGAAAAAAAAGCCCATGGTGGGAGGGGGTCACAGGGTTTCTAGAACTGGCATTCAGACTTCTTGGACTGTCCTTGGTTTTAGGAGGTTTTGGAGATTTGAGGCTTCTTTTTGGAACCCCCTTACTATTTCTTTTCAAATGTTTGTTTAGCTGTATTTTGTTAAGAGTCTTTATTCTGCTTTTTGCCAAAACTGGATGAGGAGTTAGAGAATCCCTTAGAAAATATGGAAAAGGAGGGCCGAAAAATCTAAAGTGATTTCCTGGATCAGCTTGCCCTTTTCATCACACTTTCTGATCACTTCCGCAGCAGAGGTGCCAAACACTAAATCTTTATCCAAAGAGGAATTTAAAATCTCATTTTCAGTATCATCTGGGAGGTTGTGAGAATGCAGCCATGCAAAACTTGTCAAAATGGTACCAGTGGCCATAGCCCTGGAAGAAGTATCAACAGAGTCATACACATGCTGTAAACAGTGAGTAGTGACTTGTGGAATAGAAGAAACTAAATTACAATCAGAAGAAGAAATTGCAGATAAAACATTCCTCATATTTTCACAGTTAGTCAAAACAAACTTTAACATATGAGCCTGACAATTAAAATTCTGAAAAATCAAATTTGCAGAAGTATAGACTTTTTTTTCATACTAATCAATAATTTTCCCATTCTTATCAGAAAGAGTAGGATTGAAATGTGGGTTAGGCTTGGGAATAGTGTATAAAAACTTAAAAGACTGAGGAACTTTATACATACTATCTGCCTTTTTAGGGGCAGCTGGCTACTTGTCAGGAAAATTGCAAGCAGCAACACACACATCCTCTAATGCAGGCAGAATAGGAGGAATGGGTGTAGGTTCTGGAAAATCCTTCTGCATCACCTCAGTATTTTCTAAGGGACTGAGAATGCTCATTGTCCTCCCATTGAAAACACTGGCACATTCTAGGAATAGTTTTAGAGAATGAGAAACCCCCACAGGCAAAATCAGAAGCTGAGCTCTCCTCTGAGTCTGAATTAGAAATCTGAGGAGGAAACTCTGTAGCTGTCCCTTCATCTTCCTGTTGAATCTCTTCAGGAAAAGAGGTATCCCTCTTTTGTTTACCACAAACTACTTTAGAAGAAAGATCAATAGCCTAATTTAAACTCTAATCCAGACCCAGTAATTTACTCCTGTTTAAGGAAATTTGAGGAGGAGTAGACACATGCTTAGTATTCTGTTTGTTTTTGACAGCAAAAATGGAGTCAACCATGTTCATAATGGCAGCAGCAGTTTCCTCAGGGATTGGCACAATGTGCACACAAAACAGGGAAGCCTTCTCTATCTCCTCTACCAGGATTGACAAGGGTGGCTCTCCCTTGCCCACTGAGGGGACCCCAAGAGCTACAGAGGACATGGGTAGCCATCATTCCATAGTGGCTGTAGGTGCTACACCAGAGGGATCCAGGTTAAAAGATGAGTGGTCTGAGGTACAACAAATGGCCACAACAGAGTCACCCACCTGTGACTGAGGAACTTTGCTAGCCTGCTGTGGAGGCAAAAGCTGTTTGCTTAACATTTTCATTTTGTGGCTGGAAGAAGGACTGATCATGGGACAGGTAGTTTGTTGTTGTTTCTATTCTGAGAAGGTAAGCAGCAAATGCCAGTAAAAACTAAAAGTCTTCAAGAGTCACATTTCCACAGGAAAAAAAAAAACAGTAAAACCAGTTTGAAACACTTCTTCAGCCCCTCAAAAGTAAAATTAATACAATTTCTCGACAGAAAAAAACATGGTTCTCAGTTACTTTACCCAGTTTTTAAACTGACTGGAAACAGAGCTCTCCCATTTAAAAGTGCGATACAGTCTCATGACAGACTCCTAAAATACAAAACTCCTAGCTTTAAAATAACTTTCCTGAAGAGGAAAGTGATAAAATACAAACAATATTTTTCCCCAAAGGGAACTTACTTGCCTAGCATCACACATCTGCATTCCCTAAGCCACTATGAACAGATTAGCACACAAGCATTAATTCAGCACTAGTAATGCTATTCATAGCTGTTGCTCACCAGGCCAGGAAGAAACAGGCAAATGTTGTAGGTTCTTGTTCAAGCAGGTTTATTATATACAAACATCATAAATGAAGTTAAGTAACTTTAACTTATAAACAAACTAGCTATCATGCACATAGATGTTAACACTCTGGCTGCATCTTCAAAATGGCACTGAAGCTAACACATGCTTAGTATTTTATGCACAGACGCACTTTAGAAATGCTTCTTAAAGGTACAGCACACCTGTTATTCTGCAATAGCTTCCTGGACTCAGAACAACATCATCAAAATGCGGAATGTGATTACTTTGTTCAGAGAATTGGAGGATGCTATATGTCAGATCAGTGGAATTTTATTTTTAATATTGAAATGAACAGAATATTAGAATGCAGGCACTGTGCTTTACATTGGGGAACAACAGCAAGTAGATTTGTTCTGTTTTTCCAAAATTTGTAAGGTAAGGCAATGTTTTGAACATAATCTTTAAATGTTGCCAGCATTTATGGCATTCTGGAAGTACACCAGTGAAACTTCAACATCACAAACATCTAAGTACACAAATACAAAGAAAAATTAATCAGAACTAAAATGTACATTTCTACTAACCGAAAACCATATCACAGCAGCTGTCAAATTGTACACTTCCATTGTAATGTATCTCTGTCTATAAAATTTCTGTGGTTAATCAAATGCCAGGTTAGGGATCAACTTTGTGATTCCTGTACTTTTACAGTAGACTGTGCAATCTGTCATTACTCAGACATTGCTACATTCCTGCATCTCATTTCCCAAGATACAGTAACTCTGAATTTGAATATAATTAAGACACTGATTCTACTGCACAGAACATCCCACAAGAAAAAAAAATCTAATTTTCATATGTGAGCTTGGCAGTCCCACCTGCAAATATAGTCACTGCAACGAATATCTGTGTCCGGTCAACTTCTATTTGCTTCTGTGGCTCAGCCTGTAAATGAAGGTCTTGCTAGAATGTCAATGAAAAAGATACTGGTTTTAAATCCTCTCAAGGTTGTATGATTTGTTCTTACACAAAGTACTATTTTAACTTTAAGGCTAGTCTTGAAAACTGAATGACTAGACACAAACTTACACCAGAACTATCATGTAAGGATCTGTTCAATTTAGGAGGTATGCACTATTAAGTACTTAACCAGGGTCATAAGAACGTTTGAGTTTGTCTGCTTAAAGGTGTGTATTGCTAAGCATGTTATGCTCCTTGTGATCCTTTGCATAATACTATTCCTATCTTCCTATATCTCTCTTAGGTCCATAATGAGATTATCTTTCCATTTACTAAAAAAATATTCACTAAAATATCATTTTTGTCTTTAATTTGTCATAAACCATTTTTAGTTGCTAATTTCTTCTCTAAGCAAATCACTGTAGTGTTTTTTTTTGTTTACTTATTTATCTATTCCAAAACTGTTTAAAGGTGCAGCACTGGGGGGGGGGGGGCAGTTTTAATTACATTACATAATCATTAAAATAACCATTAAGCATATGGAGAGTAAAAACAAACAGTAATTCTTCGTCCTTCCAAAAACTCTTGAGGCCTAGTGTTTATTTACTGCCATGCTTAAGGTAACAGTGTAATAGGCTGTCTGATCAATTGAGTCCAGTACATATATTAAGTATTCAAGTTAGTTTATCAATAACTTAATATTGTAACGTTTAATTACACTTTGTCCTCAACAACTTTAAATGCAAAATTTTAAATTAAATGGAAGGTTTTAATAACTGTTTATGAAAAAATAGACAACAGACAAACAAAAAAACTAATAGTTTTACATAACTGGCTGAGACAAGTGAGCAAAGCAATCTGCTTTGTAAAGTACTTATCTTCTCTCATAAGACTTTTCACACAGTGATTTATAATGGTAGTGAAATAAATTATTGAGCAGTAGCACCCAGCCTGCAGATGGGGTCTCTCTCTATCTCTCTCTCTCCCTTTTCTCTATTTAGGTGGCATTTTTCACGTCACTGCATGACTACATGATAACAGAAACTGCAAGTGAACATAATGGTTAACATCTTGAGTTTGATTTGGAACTTAAGTTCCAGTGCAGCTGGGATGGGGTTGTTTAACTGGATATCCTGGGTACTCTAGAAGTGATGGCCAAAGTGGTAAAGAAATGGTTGTATGAAGCAACTTCAGGATTCATGGAGTTTTCACTCTGATATGCAGTAGGCTGGTAGGGAGCAGTCAATGATGGTTTCCTGCAGTGAAAATCAAAATGGAGATATCTGTTTCAGAAAATGTATCTGCTGATTCAGTAGAGGCAAAGGAGGATTTTGACAGGACTCTCATTGCATTCAGAAGCATTTTGACATGTTGTGTTATCAGAGAAAGCATGTTGTTTCATGCGCTCATCTAGAGTGAGGTAGGTAAGCTTTTGCAGGTTTCGTGCCAGTGGCTGAGAGGTCTGTGAAGAAGATAAATGCAGTGTGTTTACAATAAGACAAGGGGCTGTAGCTCCACCTGAAGATCCATATAATGACTTAGAAAGAAGGGAATATGCTGAATACTTAGGGTCAAACTACAGATAAAGGATGATTTACTTTAGGATTTTCTAGTGATTTATTTGAAGGAGAGGATAGGCAGGTTATTTTATTCTGGCCAAGTTACATGTTGTCACAAGTGTAGTAAACTAACCCATTTAAGTATTGTAAGTGTGGCTGTTTTGTGTGGGCAATGTTTGTACTATTAGAATGAGGACACAGTTTGCTAAAACAGAAAGATGTACTCTTTGTCTTCAGTCTTTCCATAGATATGGTGATTAAAGAAGGGGAGTCTAGGTGGCTGGGTCAACTAATGCTGTAGGGATAGCAACCCCCTCTGGCAGGAGGAGGGTTACAATAGGCCAAGGATGCATCTTTTCCACGGGTGAGAGATTTGCCTGTTAGCATGACTGAGGTAGGGCCCTTTGCTAGAGAGTAGAGAAGATTCAAGCACAGAAAAATGATTAGTGGGACAGTAAAAGCCAGAGATCTAGAGAAGAGGATATTGAAAGAAGCATTGATGAAGCTGTTTTTCTAGCAATTAGGCATGTGAGTAATGTCAGGACACATAACAGGATGATGTGATCATTTTCAGAATATGCATAGTCTGTTAGACTCAAAAATTTCTCATCCTAAAAATGGGACAGTTATTGGGCCAAAAATCATTAAAAGGATTGTGAATAAGTAGAAACAACAGAAGAGGACTGCTAAATCCTTGGTCATATGAAGGGCATATCTTTGAATACAAATAGCTTATGAGGTTTATTGAAAATGCAAGTCTTTTTGTGGGTTTTTGGTACAGTTGGACTGCTTATTCATATTTTTAAAGAATATATTGCTAGTTAAACTGGTAAGTGTTTGACTGAGGTTTTGAACTCATGTATTTGGTAATCATTACTGAACACTGGCAGATGAGGGTGGGTATGCAAGGATGGATGTTATTTTTAAGAAAAGTGTGATGAAAGTTGTTACTTTTTATAAATGAGTAATTGGATGAGTTCCATTACTGAATATTATTTTTTTAACATTGTGGTTACAAGGATTACAAGTACCTAAATGCTACAGTCAGATGCGGAAAACGTAGCAGGTTTGTGGCTATTCAGCCATGTCTACTGACTTCTTGTACTGGGGAGGAATGTGGAATGTTTTAATATGGATTTGACAAATGGCTTGAATAAATAAGCCAAGCAATAATTAAAACTGAGAAATATGATATTGAGAGCAGGCCCACAGGGTATGAATTATATGGGAGTGTCTTATACGTGTTATTCAGGGTCAGTGTTTTGTTTTGCAGATTTCATTTGATGGTCTGGTTTAGAAGGTTTGTGGCTTATATCACAGATTGTAGATTTTACAGATTGTTGTTGAGGCAACTTTACGGGTTAAGGAAGGTAGGTAGACTGTGGAGTAGAATTGTAGTCCATGGAAGGTGTAGAAAATGATGTATGACATCATACAGTGATTGATAAGTCAGTCATCTTTCCTGAGCATGATATGGTGGCAAGATCCTAAGTTGATTTTGATAAGAAATTGACAGAATTCATGGCTTGTTTGCATGAGAAAGAATATGGGAAGTATGAGACAGTCCAAAATTGTATGAGATACTGGTGAAAAGAGGTGAAGAATGCAATGAAAATCTTACATCATGAGTATGAGGTAGGGTTGTATTTGACTTATTATGTATCTGACCTGGTAAGGAGATAAAATGAATATGGCTGATTTTCAAGCACGCTGTAAACTGGTATAATGTGAGATGATGTTATTCTTGGATAAAAAAGACAGTTGAAGTGATGCTGGGTATTTCCAGTACAATGTTACAGGCTGTGTTTTATAGACAGTGTATTATTGTAATGTAATGATTTAAATAGGATGGCATTAATATCATAA
>NC_056728.1:1590779697-1590814697 GCF_019279795.1 Protopterus annectens
GGAAAAAGATGCTAAGGATGAAGTTGTCAGGTAACAGAAAAAGAGGAAGGCCTAAGATAAGGTTTATGGATGTGGTGAGAGAGGAAATGCAGGTAGTTGGTGTGACAGAGCAAGATGTGCAAGACCCCTTTACAGAGGAAGACCAGGAAGACAATCTCCAGTAACAGAAAAAAATATATCACAATGCGTAAAAATTAGATATCACTATGCAATACAATAGTGTGGGTGACAAAGGCTACAGTCATAGAAGAGCGTATAATGAAACATTTTAGATTCCATAATACTGGGAAATAATACATCTAAAATTGCTCTAAGAAGACTTGTTTGGTCAGTAAATAAGTAGTGTTATGTCAACAGTAATTTTGTGTACGATGTAAATAATTTGAAATAGTGCAACAACTGCAGTAACTTTGTACATGATATAAAATGTTTGAATATAAGGTATTGATTATGAGTTAACAATATACAGCTCCAATAGTCAAATATTATTTGTCTGCTCATAGATGCAATTCAGTTAAAAAATGCAGAAACAGAGAGGAAGTGAAGAAAGTAGTGTGGTAGAAATTTTAAATGGAGTACTGCTGTAGTAGGACAGCTAGGAGTTCAGATATGAATTGTGTTAGGATTTATTATGTACTGTATGTAAGTATTGGAATGAAGACGGGATCACTATGCAGGAGAAAAACTGGAGAGGTTATGTGGGATTCTACCCAGCACAGAAGCAGGGAGAAAGCCATGAATTTATACAGCAAAACTTCAAATTTATTTTGGAGGATTTTAGACAGTGTACCTGTTTTGGGGTAAGAGAGGAAGAGGGATGAAGTTCCATAGTTTAGACGCATATTTTGATTAGAGTGAGCCTCCAGCTGTATTATTGGATTTAAAGATATTTAGAAGGAGTTTATCAGCTCAGAATATGGATCTGAGAGGGTGCAAAGCTAGATTAAGTTTATTTGTATTTTATTGTATTTTTATTTTGCTTTTGTTAATGGGTTTGCTAGAATGGGTTTAGTCAGAAAACCTTTCTCAACCAAGGCCCAGGGAATAAAAGGTCCAACATATTACAAACATTTTAAAACAGACATTCAGTAATATGCATGAACAGACATTAAATAATATACATTAACAATTGCACATACATTTATTAATTAGATTATATTCATATGAAAGTAGAGGCAACTGATTACAGTATAAAAGATACTTATATATTAGCAGATATTGAACATTAGGGGTGGGGAGGGTGGCCTAATGGTTAAGGTGTTTCCCTTGTAAACGTAAGGTGCAGGGTTTGAGTCTCACAAGGGACAATTGGCTAGGCTTAAAATGGCTCACAAGGGCAGTTAGCTTAGTACTAACCTATGAACCTAAGTTCAGAAGTATAAAGGTGATGAGTGAGCAGTGTCACAAAATAATGCATTTACTAATGGAAGAGGATAGTAAAACTATTCAGGCATTGGTGAAGACTGACTATGGGATATAGGATTCTGAAAGAAGTGAAATGGTTTGACGATATGGCATGTTGAAGATAGCACTGGCATTTAACTTGGAGATGTACAGGAGCAGATCCACTGATTTGGTAGGTGAAATTTCAGTTATGTTTTAAATAAGTCAGTATGCTGAATGGATTTCTGTGGTAGTGGGGTGTGGTACCATACTTTAGCTACACTATTTTAATACAGAGAGTCACCTGCAGTATAGATTTAATTACAGTGACTAGTGATTTTTCTCAAAAATGTGAAATTCTATTGGGGGAGTAATGTTGTCTTAAGCTACTGGCTGACAGATTCATCTCCAACTTTACCCCTTCCCCCCTTAACCTACCCTAAGGAAATACTATCAAATATAATGACCCCTGCTATCATTAGGGAACAGGTCCTTAATGCTCTCTCTAAAGCCAAGAACACTGCATCAGTGGGCTCAAACAATATTCCAGGATGCCTTCTAAATAGCATAAAACATGACCTATCAGACCCTCTGCAATTGCTATTTAACTGTAACCTCAAAACAGACTTTGTGGCTCATGAATGGAGAACAGCAACAGTAATTCCTCTGCATAAAGGTGGGTCATCTACAGACTCGGGAAACTACAAACTGATAAGTCTCACTAGTCTCATATGCAAAGCCGTAGCAGAATTATTATGGAAATGATAAATAATGACATAGGAAACCTCCACCGTACACTGGACCCAACCCAGTTTGGCTTCATCAAGGGCAGGTCATGCCTGCTCAACCTGGTGGACTTCTTTGAGAAGGTCACCAAGAAATGGATTAGGGCAAAATGGTTCAAACTGTCTACCTTGACCTGGCCAAGGCATTTGACACAATACTCACTTGGGCATTGTTGACAAACTCAAGAGGTTAGGTACAAACCCTTATGTCACCCAGTGGATAGCTAACTGGCTCACAGACAACACCTAGGAATTTAGAATTGGGAAATCTACTTCTACAAAGGGGCCAGTCTCAAGCGGAATCTCTCAGGGATTAGTCCTGGGACCGCTTCTTTGTGGCATTTACTTGTCTGAAGTCAAGGCCAATGTCAATAGCCTCTGGCTTACAAAATTTGCAGGTGATTGCAAATTAGGAGCTGTCATTGAATCCCACACTGATACAAATGTTCTCTGGAAGGACTGACACAGATAAATAGCTGGTGTCAGAGCCATGGACCAAAACTAAATGCCAAGAAATGCATGATAGTATCATCTGGAAAGTCATGCACACTATCGTATTGACAACACACACCTAAGAGTTGACAAAGTAGTTGGGGTCTTAGGGACACACATTGACAGTAAGCTACCCTTTGACTATCATGTGTCTACAGTAGTGAGGAAATCATTCTATGTTGTGCAAGTTATAAACAAAGATATGGCATCTAGGCCCAAGAAAGTCTTTGTTCTACTGTATTCAGCATTCATCAGACCTTTCATTGAGTAATGTGCCCCCTTTGGTATGTACCTAACAAGGCATATCCAACACTTGGAACATCCACAGAGGTTCCTCACTAGAAGAATACAGGGTGTAAGTAACATGTCCTTTGTAGACTGGCTCAAAGCTGTATCCCTATATTCTGTCTGCTACAGGCTGTGGAGGGGAGATCTACACCTGGCATACAAGGCATTGTCAGACCCCACTTTGATGGACCTAAAGCATATCCACAAAACAAGCAACAACAGAATTACCCGATGCAAAGACTTAAACATTGCCTGTGATATAAATAGGACCTGCTGGAGAAACAGGTATATATGTCAGAGATTACACCTTCTCTGGAACAGGCTCCCCATCCATGGGAAGCAGAGTTCTTCCCTAACTCAATTCAAGTGTAACGTGGACAGCTGGATGGGGAACAAGAAATTCATCCGTAGTTTGGTACCTATGTCTCTAATGGACACAGGCAGCCTGTAAATGGGTAATTTTCCAGGCTCTTACTTGTAAATGTTCATCTCCCATGCCCCTGTTTACATTTGTCAAGGGTACCAGAACATGTCAGAGATTTGGGATGCATGGCTAGGCTTAAAATGGCCCTTGTGGTCATTAGCCTAATAAACACCTATGAACCTATAAGGGATGGGCAATTTTCTGATTTATAGAGAAGTATCTGTATTTTAGATAGTTGTGAAAGTGGCAGAAGATGTGGTAGTTCTAACCAGTTTAATTCACCAAGGGCCCCACAGTTGTATGTTCTATTGTTACAGTTTACTACAAATTTGGCTATTTTATTATAACAGTGCTCAAGTTTGGACAATTGTAAGACCTGAAGTTTAGTGATGATTGGAGCAGCGGACTGGTGAGATGGCAGTAAGAAAGTAGTGGTTATATTTCTTCTGGCTGTGTTCATAAGGTAAGTTTTTATTCTGTGTGATGTACCAATTTTTGATGTTTTTTTTTTGACCACTTGTGATACATGGAGGATGAATTTCAACTGGTCATCTATGATGCCATCCAATAATTTTATGTGATTTTCTTACTCTACTGTGGTGTTTTTGGCAGGGACAATAGTGAATAGTGTTATTTTGATATAGATGTGTTGTGGAGTGAAAAGTGGTGATTTTTTTTTTGTTTTAGGTGCTAGAAACAGTTATGAATTATTTGGCCATGTTTCAACTGATAAAAAGGATTTTTGCATAAGGTTTTGGAGTTTAGAGTGAGATTTGGCAGAGCAGATTAGGTCACATCAACAGCATATTAAGCTAGGGTAGCATTTTTTGTAACAGTGAAAAGGTCATTGTGGAGTATGTTGAAAAATATGAGGCCTAGTTTAGATCCAGGTAGGAGACCAATACTTATTGGCAAGAAGGTGGAGACGTAATTTTTCCATTTCACTGCTTGCGCTCTGTTTGAGAGGCAGCTATGGAACCACTGCAGTGAAAAGGTGGTGAGCCTTAATGATGAGAGTTTCTGGTGGGAGACAGTATCAGAAGTTTTTGATAAGTCTAGGAAGATGGTGGAGATTATGTTTCCAGCATTTCTGTGGGCATTGACAGTATTGACAAAATTCAGCTGTGATGAAGATAGAATCCATGTTGGGTTGAAGACAAATGTTGGTTATCCATTAGATAGTTTATAAGTTGCTTATGAATAAACTTTTCTAATATTTTTGATAGTGGAGATAAAATGGCAGCTGGCCAGTGGTTTGAAAGATCTGAATTGATTCCACCCTTGTGCAGTAGAATAATGAATGCTTTTTCCATAGTGAGGCTACTTTATTTTCAGATATGGATGGAGTTATCAGAATTGAAAATGTATGTGTAATAGCCTCAGATGCCATTTTAAGATATTTCCTAGGTAGATTGTTAATGGCAATTATACTAGGCTTTAATTTTTTGAGGTATTTTTTTGGTGGTATCTATGAGGACTGGCTGGAAGGAGAAATGATAAAAGAGGTTATGTGACTGAGTAGGGACAATAAGAACTTCATTCATCATTTGGTTGGTTAATGACTGTACTGTCTGTATAAAGTGGGTATTGAATTGGCTGGCTGTGGTATTATTTTATTTTTGTACATTTGGTGTTGGCTGTGTAGCTTATCCTGGATTTAATAGTTTATTGACTGTGGCCCAGAACAGTTTTAGATTATTAGTGTATATGTTTTGATTGGTTCAGTAGTACATTTTCTTATTTTTGCTGACAAGTTGTTTTATTAGGTTCTTAGTTGTTGATATGCTAGCAAAGTAGGAGCTGTTTTATTTTTTTCCAGACCTTCCATGCTTTGACTCGGTTTCATGAGTTGTTTAGTTGCTATGGATAGCCATAGGGCCAGCTTGGCTTTGAATCGTTTTATTCGGGGTTGAGAGTTTAGAACACCTAGGAAGATTTTGTTGAACTCAGATATAGCATGATCTGTGGGTGGTAACAACCAGTTAAGAAGATGTAGTGTATTAATAAAAGTGTCTTCATGAAAGTGAGTAATTTTCTTACCAAGCTGTAATGATTTGTGATTTGGGGCTGTTGCTTTGGTACCTTATGGTGTAGATTGAGAGGTGATCACTTAGGCTATCTGGCAGAGTTCCATAGGATTATATTTTATTTGGAGAGGATGTAAGAATCCAACTATTGGTTGATTGTCTGGCTGTGGCTTTGTTATATCTAGCTAGTGTGGTTGTAAGTTGGGTGAATTTGTATATTACCAATTGCATTTTCAGAGTGTATGGCTTGCTAATCTATATTAACATCACCCAATATTATGGTTTCATAAGGGATTTTTGAGGAGCCCCAGCAGATAATATCTTACAGCATTTATCATTGCTGCCCGGGGATATGTATGTACCCATGACTGTGATTGTCTAGTCAGTGCTTAGTTTTAGCATGGCTAGTAGGATTTCCGAGTTAGAGAAAGTTGGCAGGTTGTGGGGGAAAGGGAGACATCTAATGTGTTTTTGCAGAAAATATTAACACCACCAGTTTTTTGTTGGCTCTTTCTAAGCTAATAATGTTATAGCATGGGGGCAAAATTTCCTCATTTTTTTTATTTCCTCACGGAGCTAGGTTTCTGTGGCAACTAAGATGTCTGGAGTGTTTAGTGATATCCGTGCATGCACTTCATGGAATTTGTTATACACTCTTGGTGAGTTAGTATGGTATAAATTAAGACCATGGTGTTAGTATTAAAGAACTGTTAGAGATATGATACCTAGTGCCTGTATGTGCTGAGTTGGGCCAGGGTTTGGGTGGATGTCACTCCTAAGTTTTATGGTTATGAAGGTATGAAAGTATGAATACAGACATTTTACTTGATTTCATATTTAATACCCTATTTGTAATTAAATGTCTGTTGCTTCGGATAAATGCACTACACTATTTTGAGACATTAGTGATGATACAGAAAGGGTGTGACTGAGAGATAAGGCTCAGATGTATTTTGCTTGCTGGACACAATATAATTGTGTTGCTGGAATTGTGAGGGTAATGGTTGTTGATAGGATGTTAAGCCCTGTAATTTATTTGCTTCATGTCTTGTATAGCTTCATCACCCATGGTTCAGTTTAAATTGGATAATTTTGCACTGCTGAGTACAGTTTCATAAGCTGTAACTTGCTGACTAAGTTTTAATTACTTCCGGTGCAGTTTTTATTAGTGCACCAACAGTAATTGAAGGAGTTTGGGCTTTTCAGCTTTCTTCATAGCTGTGTAATAATGGAGTTAGTATACTTAAGTAAGAGAGTATGGGGAGTTTGGGAGTATAGTAGGGTTTGCATCTTGAAAATTATTTTTTATCCAGTGGAAGCTTTGACTGGTTTGTTTTGTTTGGTTGTAGCCTCACCTGGATGTCACTTAACTATTCATAGTAGACCTGTAGTGTAGAAGGCTTTGTAAAAGTGAGAGGGAAGATGTTATTCCTATCATTCGATTGTAGATACCATATACCATGTTGGGCGTAGTTCTTTATTATTCTTCCCTTTTCTTTTTCTTTGTTTTCCTTCTGCAGAAATTATAATTGTTCAGACTTCCATTATAAATTCTGCAGTGTTTTAGTAGTACAATCTTCTAATGAGAAAGAAATTGCTGTCTAACAGTAGGAAGAAATGGTCTCAAAACTGGAAACAGTCCGTCCTCAACTTAAACAAGCAAATAAGACTCCCAGTGAAGTCCTCCAAAGTTAACTATGAATCTAAATTAGCTTCCCTATCTAAGGCTAACCACAAGGCGCTCTTTAGTTACATCCATAATCTCAAAGGTAAGGCCCAGATTTGAACTCATAGTTAAGGGTACTATATATATATATATATATATATATATATATATATATATATATATATATATATATATAGAACATGTGGGTATAGCAAACCTGCAGAGTCTCCGCCACATATACCCAAAAGCATTCCTAACACCTGTATGCCACCTAGTATCTCTGAGGAACAGGTCTTAAATGCCCTCTTCATGGCCAAAAACACAGCCTCTATTGGACCAAATTCCTGTGCTGTGTTCTACATGGGTTAAAACAGGAATTAGCATCACCATTGGGCATGGAAGCAATGGCTTCATCCCAGTGGAATGGAAAACATCTACTATCATCCCTTTCCACAAAGGGGGTGCATCCACAGACCCTGGGAACTATGGACCCATTAGCCTGACCAGCCATATCTGCAAGGGCAAGTGACTTGCTGATTCACACAAAAGACAAATGAAAGTGGAAGGAATCAAACCCTATTGTATATCCTTAGTTACAGGAAATAGCTCATTAAGACTTGGAGCCTTATCCCTTTGTGCTAACTGCTACACTTCGTTTTTTTTTTTTCTATCTGTGCATATAATTATATTGGTTGGCAACATATTATTTTCTAATGAATATAGTACAGGAAAGTATACCACATTCAAGCTCATTAAAATAACTGCTTGAAGTTAGTACTTGCCTTAGTTTTTTTTTTTGCCATTCATGTCATGACTGCCTTATCCTTTTAAGAACAAAACCCACTTACTATTTTTCCCCTTCTTTTCCAGTACCAGCCTGTGTATCTCTCCTTCTGCTGCATACCCTGCAGACTCAAGTAATATTCATCTATACCACAATAATCATTAAAAAAAATGCTACTCCAAAATTTGCTCTGCTATTTTATGTATTTGCTAAAAGGTTGCTTTCTAGTCATGACCCAGGCCTCAGGAGCAAGGGTGGATTTAATATATAAAATTGTTTAGAATAGCTAATCAACCAACATGTTTCTGGGAAGAAACCACGGTGCCTGCAGAAAGAAACATGCAGGCATGAGAAGAACTTGCATATTTCCACACAGAGAAGTACTAAGGTCAAGAGTGGGCCTGGACCCTGGAGCGTTGAGCCAGAGATCTTAGTACACTGAGCTGTAGTACTTATTATTATCACCATCTTGTCCTGTTTCCATTCCATTCATATTTGCATTATCATTATAATTTTCCTTTAGGTTTCAGAAGCCGTCATCTGTTTTTCTTCCTGTTCATCTTTGGTTCTTGATCTTTTTTTGGTCTTTCATTGTTTGATTTTTCCCTTAATCATCTCGTAGATGTTTTTGCATCTTTACAGTTTTCATATTTGACTCTTTGTCTCCCTTTACATCCTTCAGTTTTGCAGATGAAGTCACCTCTCTTCATTGACATTTTCAATAAATCTCCCAGTACATCTTTTTCTCTGTTAGCCGGCATACATGAGAGTAATGCATTTGTTTGCCTTTTCAGGGTTTCTTAAGATTATTTTCTGCCTTTTCCACCGCACTGTTAGACAATGGATGCTGGAAAGCCAACTGCATTCTGTGACTAGAAATAGATATTCAAGCTTGGCATATCTCTCTCTCTCTTGATTTTTGAAGGAGCGTTCCTCCACTTTATTTTCTTATCTTTTCTGTTGAATTGAGCAGGGCATTCTCTAATTCGAGAAGACCAGATACATACTATCACCTGTCTGGGCTCCTTGCAAGCTGAGAGTCTTCTAACATTACTTCTTTCAAAAATAGATATAATTCTTCATCAGGATTCAGAGATGCCTAATGCTCTTGAATTTTGTAGACTTAATGGCTTTTTTAAATAATATATTTGATAATTTTGGTACTGCACTATTGATTGTAAGTCTATAACTTTTTCTCAGTTTAAGTCAATTTTTCTGAATGTTCTGTTACTAATCTCTATGTAGTATGTACTTGTTTTTAGTTCTTTTAAAACCTTCCTGCTGCTGTGTGGCTATTCTGTGGTAGGCCCTATTTTCCTCACTATTGTTGAAACCACGAGTAATGCCACAGGCTAAAGAAAACTGACTTAATAATGCAATGTATTTTTCTTTTCTTTCTCTTCTGCCTTGTTCATCTGCGATCAGTATGTTTGTTCTTGTGGATTAGGAATCTGTGACTTTTGTCTTTTTGAATATAAAAGAACAAAGAATGCCTTTTGAAGTATGCTGGATCTCCAGGCTTGCTGACTTTATTTGAATGTAACAAAAAGGGATGAAGCTACATGATCTGCCTTTTGAGCTGTAATTGCTACAGTCTCTGATGGACTTAGTGACATCACTACAGTATACCAGAGTGAAGAAAGCAGCTTTGGATATACATTGGCAATTTCTATTGTTTCAGATCTGATGTGATTAAGTTTTTGTTCTTGGCAACCTTTGCTATGACAAGTACAAAAACTGGTCTGCTTGTTTTTTCCTCAATGAAATTTGAAGCTAACAACAGAAAGATCATGTCATGTGATGAACACTGGGGGCTAGGTAAAAAAATACATTGCATGTTACTGTGCACCATGCTATGCTATGAGAAGATGCTGTCTTGACTTCTCTGCATGGTGTATATTTCTGGAAAAGTATCTACTTTAGGACTATGTATTAGATTATCTGACATGAATGTTAGGGACAGTATTTCTGGAAGAGATAGCTAGGGAAGTTAAATATGTGGCGATAAGATTTTTCTGTATATATCCTGTCTATTTTTTATTGCTGCTTATTTCTCCTGTGTATGCCACCATACATATATTTTAATCCATATTTGCACTATTTTCTGTATTTATTGAGTTCATTTATGCACCTTTAAGCTTTTGTGGGTGACATCCATTATTTACTATAAATATTTTGGCACTATTAGTCATCTGAGAAGAGGGTTAGTATTATTTACACTGTTGGATAATAAACTGTGTCAAATGTTTCCCATTAGATGCTTAGGCCTACTACGTGTGAAAGAGAGTAATTGATGCATTTGTATCTGGTGATTAAGAGCAACTGGTACTTGGGTGCCTCTGGCAATAATTCAGAGTGGCAGAAGTATTCTGCCAGGAAGAAAGCTGTGGGGAATTAAAGAATTTAAAACTTGGCGTGTGCATTGCGTGAAAATACTACTTTATGTGAAATGCACTCAAAGACATTGGCTCACAAAGACAGCAGTGAGAAAGGAGCCTGGGTGTGCTTGGCTAAGGACTCAGCTCTGTAAGTGGCCTGTGTGCAGTCTAGTATGGCTGTGGATATTGGAAGCCCTTTCCCTGGACAGCTGTGCATATTCCCTTTCTGTTCTTAGGATCAGGTTGTAGTTTGTAAATTAATTATTGATATAGACTTGTATGCACTTGTTTGCTTTTGCTTCACCGTTGGTTGTTAGTGGAGGTAATCAAACCCTATCATATCAGTACCAGCCATCTTGCTGAAACTGTGGGTGGCATGCTGCATCCTGGGTATCACATTGGTCATAGTGATGGTGCCATTCCCCCATCACATTTGTGGCAGAGGTGTCATCTCTCTGGCACAGTGTTGGCCAGTGGTGAGGGTACTGGAACTGAAGTTACTCAACCTATAACAATTGTGCTAGCAAATGTGTGTGCTACCCTCTTAGCCTAAATGCAAAATATGCAGAGGTTTGTTTTTTGTATAGTAGTTATATGATTTTTGTTTTAGTCAGCTTAGTTTGGGAATAGGTAGAAATGATTTCTTCTTGAAAAGTATAATAAAACATCAGTTGCACAGTTGATAAAGACATGAGAAGCAAAATGAATACAGCAGGTTCATATGTCCAGAAAGGAAATTGTGGTAACTTTGTATACAATACAGTATAAAGAGGGTGTGCAGGAGGTATACAAGGGACAGTCAAATCCATCCCAAGAGGACTTCAAAGCCCAAGTGGAAATATAGAAATTGGCATTTGAAATAATGCATATTGAACTCAAATCAACTGAGCAAATGCAATGTTTGGATGTGCAGAGGGAGAGAGAAAAAGAGGGTGGGATAGAGAGAGAGAAAGAGAGAGGAGTCACAAGTAGGAGAGGCAGAAAAGAAGTGCCCGGATGGAAAGGAGACAACCATTCTACACCAGAGACACAGAGTCTTGGGTGGGGGGGGGATCATACTCAAGAAGCCCAGGTCAGTACAAAAAGTTTTCCTCGATAGAGAGAGGGGGATAATTTGGATAGCTTTATAGGGGTCTTTGAAAGAGTATGTAATCAGTACCAAGTTCACCAAGGGCAGTAAGTGAGGTTCTTAACTCCCTTGCTCATAGGTAAAGCACTACATATGCTTTCAAAATTGAATAACGTTGATTGCTTATGTTATGCCAGAGTTAAAGAATTTTTTCTTGGTTGTTATAACTTAACACCAGAGTTTAGAGAACATAGAAGAAAGGCAGATGTAAGTGTGACTGAATATATTGCAAAAATCAACACTTGCTTTCACAGATTGGGTGAGTAGATATAAAGTCACTACATTTGAAATGCTTGCTAATCTTTTTGTCAGGTAACAAGCCATTAGTACCATGCCTGAGGACATGAGGATTTGGTTGGCAGACCAGAAGTGTAACACTTCTAAGGAGATGGGGTGGAAATGAGACCTTTACTTAACTAGCAGACTGGCATTGCATAGGAAGGATACCCAACAATACACAGAGGTATGATGGAACCCATGTGGGTGGCCTAAGCCATCCAAGCAGGTTACACAGGACAAGTGAGAAGCGAAGGTTTCTGCTATATGCCTAGGTTTTGGAGTTAAATGTTTCAGATGCAACCAAATGGGGCATGAACAATCTGATTGTCCACTAAGGCTGGGGGAAGAACAAAGGTCTCAAGAACCATCAAGCAAGACTAGCACTATGAGAGCGGTAGGTTGTTTAGTCAACAGCTATACCTATCACAAAAGTCTGTAACCTATCCTGGTAAAGAGGAAGGAGGACATTGTCAACAGAGACACAGACTCAGACATAACCATAGTCAACCCTGCAGTGATCAGACAGGAGTACCACTTTTAAGTACTTTTGACCAGAGTCTATCTGGATTAGAAGAGAGGCAATTTAGCCGGTGGCAATATTTGAGGTCTTTACTGCTGATGTCCTAATATGGAATAACTTTGACAATGCAGTACCCTGTGTGGTTGTTGTTACACACATCCAGGCATGCAAGCAATCTTATGAGGAAGGCAGTAAGGTAGGAGACTCAGATGGAGCCCAAATCTCCATCTGGTTTTGGTAATGTCACTATATCTGAGAGGGTGCTGGACAGCAGTAATGAATCATAACTTAAGCCACAGCAGCTAGAGGGTAATGACATTTCCTTGAATTACTCCTCCATCCAAACCTGTACATGTTAGCACCTCTGCCTTCTCCTGACTTCCTCATGAATCTTTTTATTCATTCTAAACAACTAACCTTATAGTTAAATCTTCTTATATGTCTCACTGTGCCATAGTATTTGCACAGTACTGAATACACATTCATAGCCCTACTGTTTTTTTTCTTAGCCTCCTCATAGACTAGTCTCTGTACTTCACTTCTTCCAACATATGACTTCTTATAAGCTGCTGTCTTTCTACAAATAGCTACCTATACTTTTTTCCTGATACAAGCCAATTGCATCTTTCTCCCTCATTTCTAACTCTTCCTGATGCATTCTGTCATAGCTTTCAATACCATACTCTTCTATACTGTTAATCATTTCATGTCCAGCTTATTAGTATCAGCCCTTGTGATGACACGTTGTCACTGAGCACACCTCAATGCTCACACTGTGATGTCTACACTGTTACCTGCAAGTACTGTAACCTTTTTGTGAAGCTCTTCCTTGTTCTTGGAGATTATTCCCAGCATATTACATACAAATAATTAAAACATTTGTCTTCTTTTAATTTTGTCTCTGTCTCTCTCTTGCTGTCTCTCAGTTTCTGTCTTTCTCTACTGACCAGAGAATACAGATTTCCAATCACCAAGGTCTTCCTCTGTCTTTCTAGCTGTTGTTCGAACTCGTCCAGTCCGAACTTTATTCAAGGGAGAGAGCTTCATCTCCAAGAGGAATTTAATCTCATGTAAGTATAAAAGTTCACCAAGCATCAGAGAGTTTTTTGAGGTCCCTTGCTAGTCCTTCATGCTACTCAGAGTCCATTTGCGAACTTAATGTACCACTACCACAGCTAGGTTCTCACATTCTGCAGGCTGGCTTGGGGTTCTTAAATTTTGTTGAGTGCTTACACATCATCTCCACCAAGATCACACACCTCATGTAACTTTGTAGCCACCACTTCCCAATTTACTTTTGGAAGCTGAGGTCCTCTACTGACATCATCCTACCCTTCTTTGCCTTTTTTGCTACTAGTTTTAAGTTCTCCCTAAACACTCTGTTGCATTTAGTTGCCTGTACACCAAGAGCATTCAACAGAGCTGCTTTGTCATTTTAGCTGGTCTAAGGATTAAAGTCTTGGTTACGTCTTATTTTTCCATTGTGGCATTTATTGTGCAGCTTATCTTTCAGGTAGCACAGCATTTTCTTATGTGTCTTAACTCAGACCCCTCAGGTCTAAAGTTTTTCATTTTGTGCAGTCTTTTTGATTTTAACTTGTATTTAGATCCATCTTTGCCTTTGTTGCACATACTATACTTTAACATTATAACTTTATGTCCAAACGGCATGAATAATTAACTGATTTTTTAATTTTTAAAAAATATTTGTTGCAAAGGATGTTCAACATTTTCTCCTCTCTAGTATTGGTTTACGTAAGTGTTGTCATTTGCTGACTGAGCAAGCTATTCTTTGCAGTCAATAAATGTGCAGTTTTCTTATTCAAAACTTTTAAATGTCAACCAAGCTGTTAGTTCCTTTTACATAGTTCTGTTCTATCACAGTTCCTGCCTCTCAGTGTGGAAAATAATCAAACTGCTGTCTATCTAGTTTCAAATATTAGTAACAAAATGAGGTAGGCAAGATGGATAACAACCTAGCAGTTTTTGTGCTTTAAATACATTTGTAAACTTGAGCAGTATACTGCTATATTGAGGAATAGTCTAATAATAGAAGAATCAGAGGGCTCACACTTATTAATATTATGTTTCACTATTTGTACCATGCATTCAACATTTCCATTTCTGTGAGGATGTCTAGGACTCAGTGAAAGGTGTATGAATTCCTACTGCTTCTCAAAGTTATAAAATGATTTGCTTACAAACCATTGTCTGGGCTCTGTGACTTACATTTGATACATTAGTGACAAATACTCGAGCAATCACTAAGTACTGAACTGACAGTGAAACAGTGACTATAAAAATATGTTGTTTCACCATTAAAACATTTTGTACAGGGCTCTGTCCATCGCCTTGTAACTCCCATTGTCGGGGGAACTATATCCCATACTCTTCCTGCTACTTAACTATATTAATGTTGATATTGCTTTGTCTTCAAGAAAGGCAAAGTCTGCAATATCAAAATAAAACAAAAAACTCACATTTGTGATCACTAATGACTAGCAGTTACAAATTATGCCTCTGCCTCATCATCTGATATCACTTTTTCAAGAATTCCATGGTTTGCAAAGTACAATAACAGTAGACTTATCTTATTACATAACTGCCAACCTTCAGGGAATTTTGGATAAACAATCTGAAAGTAGGAGAAAATGCACATCCATGTACTGGAATAATTTGATTCCCACTTTTGTCCATAGTTAAGACAGTATATCCTGTGGTATCATCTCTCCTTTCTGATTATGATTTTTGAGTATACTACATACTTCACAATTTTGCACTATCTATTCTGCTTGTGTAGACATGATAAGACAAGGTAAGACATTATGAGTTCTTTCTTTACCCTTGCTCATGTTTAAATGTACCATATGGCTTTTATTTAGCATGCTGTCATGTATGATGACTCTTCTTCTTCTTCTTCTGGCTTTTTCCCAGTTAGGGGTCACCACAGTGGATCACCTGTCCACTCATGATTGGCAGTGGAGTTTTACAGTGTCAAGTTGCCAGCCCAGCACCCAATCTTCCATGGAAGGAACACACACACACACACACACACACACACACACACACACACACACACACACACACACACCTAGGGCCAATTTAGAGTATCCAACCCACCTACAGCATGTCTTTGGGATGTGGGAGGAAACAGGAGCACCCAGAGAAAACCCGTGTGACCCCAGGGAGGACACACAGACTCTGCACAGAAGGCACCCCAGCCGAGGATCGAACCGGAAAACTTCTTGCTGTGAGGCAGCAATGCTAACCGCTGCACCACCACGGCCACCCTGTCATGTATGATGACTCTATTACCTTTAAATAATAAGCCTTGGAAACAAGACAGCTTGTCTTGATAGGGAAGGCAAGCTCTTATGCCTTAGACTCTTGCAGATTTTCAGTAGAGACTAGGATTTTCTTCTCTCTTTTTCTTTCCCAGACATTAGTCTGCATACTTTAACTATTTCATAATATTTTCTTGTTGAGTATTTGAAAGTTTACTTGCCCTGTACACATTAATCATTTTGTCCAGTGTCACATCAGCTTCTCTCAAAAATCTACCAATAATCTGATAATTTCTTACTCCAGATATAATTTTCTTATTTGTAAGTGAAATTTATCTCAAGATATCTAATTACATTTAAGTAAACCAGCAAATCAAAAATTTGTGTACACAGCAGTTATTTTTTTATAATCAACATAAAAATGAATGTATAGCCTCTTCTCATACCCAATTTTCCCTTTGATATATATGGTTGTTATAACACATAGGCAACCCTTTTACACTGAGCTCCATCAACTGATCATTTTCAGTGTCCTCCTTGTCAATTTAACTAAGATCTTTGCATGAATCTTCTCATCTTCCATAGCCATGTCTAAATCTTGTATCTCTGTAAGAATTGTCTCCTCCTCATTGAGCTTTGGTAGCAATTTCCTTTTTTTTTTGTGTGTGGGGGGGTAATTTTTTTGCTCCTAGAAGAAACAGGTTAAGAAGGCATTTTAATTTCTATCCAATTGACTTGCAGTGTCACCCTAAAATAAGAAACAAAAATTAGTTAACCTAATGTTGCATCTTATCACCCACCTCTTATAGTGAAGCTCTAATGCATCAAGTTCCTTACATTCCCAAGCGGCTTTCTAATCACATTTCCAACACCTGGATTTGCCTATTGGACAAACATGAGGTAGTCTAAATGGAGTGTTAAAGAATTTAAAATAGCTTTGCCAACCAGATGTGGATGTATCTTTAGGGGCTTGTAGTAAGCATAGCACTGGTGGAATTTGTGCCATCAGCTCATTTTCCCAGGATAATTTTCATCTCTCCATTTCCTTCCTATTTGTTAAAATTAACCTTTTAAATATAGCGCTGATTAACCCATTTTTGAAATATGAATCTCTTCTGTTTTTGATAATCTGGCTTACCCAGTTAAGCTTGTCCTGCTTCCTATTCTGAAAGAGTTTACATTTTATTTTTAAGCAATATAAATACTTTATTCTAACATTTTTGTCAGTGTGACAAACTGTGCACTCTCCATGCATGGTATATTTGTTATTTCAACACTGATTGCTGATACAACCATTTTATAACGTATATGTTTCTACAATGATGAGAATGCAGCCTCATGACAGTCAGTCAGTGCTTACATCCAATTAGCAATAGCATGACATTGTTAAGCATGCATACCCAAATATCACAATCAGCTATTCTATCTAGTATTAATCTCATGGTTGATTCAATATTGGTCATAAAAAACAGTTAATCATATACATTAACTATTTACAACCTAATTTGAAATCAGGAATTAATTAGTGACCATATTAATTTATTTGCACTATATTACAAGTCTTAACAGCTGAACCAGTGACTTCTTATCTGGTATTGTAGTCTACTTTATTAAACAGATAGGGATTTTAAATACTTTCTTCCATGTCAATATCTTCTTCAAGCTCATATTCCAAAACAACATCACCTACAGCTCACTTTTTATGAGACAGTTCTGTTTCTGATGTTTTATAGTTCTCATTTCCATATTTTTAATCTCTGTGTAATTTTTCACCTCTCTTATTGATGGTATGTCTTTGATTTTTCATTTTCTAGGTATAATTTATTTTCTTAGCCATTATCACACCAAGGATAGCAAAGCTTTCGCCTCTTTAGTATGTTACCTTACACAAACTCAACAAAAACATCTTCATACCGAGGTTAAATTCTCTTCCAAGTATATGCCAGCTTTGTATTAAAGCAACTATTTACATTCCCAGAATACATACTCCCAAGAACCTCTTTCTGAATCATCACATCTCCAACATATGCTTTTTGTCTGCAGGGAAATTTTTTTGAAATCTTGTAGGGTATAAAATATTTGTGCAAACATTTCCATGAAAAATTCTAAATTGTTTTCTTTTTCAGTTAATTGCATTTCTAGCATTAAGATACATTCCTTCCACTAATCACTTGTGATATACTTACTTCATAATTTACTCCATGATATTTTTACCTTTGCACTATACTATATTCTTACATCTAATATTGTCTTATATGCTATTATCCTTTACTAGTCTATTAGTTCTAGCCTCAGTCATAAAATCTACAATTTTTACTTTAACAAAATTCCCATCCAACCTCTGCATATCTTTTTAGAGTTCTAATATTAGACCTGTATATGCAAGTTGATTTCAATTCAATAAACCAAAAATGTATTTACCCTCATCCCATTTTATTACTTCATCTGCTTTTATAATCTGCTCCCAAAATATTCTGGTTCTTTGTTATTTCTTCTCCAAATCTCTCCCTTATAATTATTATTAGTATATATGGTATTACCTATTGGTGATATTCTATTTTTCCAAGGTCTAACTTACTTTAACTTTCTGTATATAAAGCTGTACATAGTATTGTTTACATTCATTTTATAGATCTGCCAAATGTCCCTGTGAGAGTCCAAGATTTTTTAAATAAATCACCAGTTCTTCAAAAGTCACCTTGAATTTTGTTTCACAGCCATATTAAAGTCTCAGAGTCACAGTTTACTGTATTTTTATCCTGTAACAATTCATCCCAATGTTGTATCTCATGCATCTATTGTGGCAGCCTTCTAATAATGTTTAGTCTTCAACAGGTAAACAAGTCAATGAGCAGTGTCTCATACAACCAGACACTTTTATAAATCTTCTCAAAGGCTAAATTCACTGTTGATAACATGTGGAGCTAGAACTGAGGCTGTTGTATAGCCTTTATTTTTCTCTTGCTTAAGTTTTCCATAGAAACTTCTAAGACCATCAGTTGCTGTAACCATGTAGTCTTCCACAAAGTGATATGTGTTTCCATTAGTATTGCTTAAAGCAGTCTATGTTTAGCCACATGCACATGCAATTCAACATCTGGCAGGCCCAGAGATCCCATATTTGCAGGGAGAGTCAAGATCTTAACTCACTGACCCACTGATATGAACCCATTGGTTCATAACCATCTTCTTTCACTTGAAGTAAAAACAGAGTGTGTGTGTGTGTGTGTGGGGGGGGGGGGGTGGATGGACAGGGACTCCCATATCTATGGCAGAATATACCAGGACAGTGCCTAAATCATATGAAAAGGTCCAGTCTGATGGCCTGTCATTTCACAAAGTGCAACCTAATCTTTTTTAGAACAGTTTCATAAGTTAGTTATACTGCTTTTGTTGCATTCTGTGCAAGTCATATTCCTAAGTAGGCCAAATAAACAGAATAATCTAAAAAAGGAATAATACCTCTTATTTTCATAGATGGTACATAATTAATCTTTATTGTTCTTATTTTACCTAAGTTAATTTTATATACTGCTATCTCCTCAAGCCACTTCAGTTCTACAAATAATGTTTGAAGGTCATTTTCTGGGCCTCTTAAATGAACAAGCAGATCATCCTCATATAAAGAAATGACCCATAGTATCTTAATGAAATGTGTCATATATTATTCACCAGAGGTTCAGGATAAGCTGCAAACAGGAGGACCAACAAGGCACATCCCGGTCTAGTAGCCAAAAATAAATTTTCCAAGATAAGTTTCCTCTTATTTTTTATTATAGCTGAAGAGACAGTGCATAAAGACTTAATTAAGTCTACAAATTTCTTTGGAACTTGAAATTCCTACAGTGCTAGAAATTAATAATTCCAGCTTATGTAGTCAAATGATTTTTAGCATTTAAACTTGCTTAAAGCAATATCTTAACAGTAGTTTAGGTCCTTTCCGTTATTTAAATGGTTTTAATTAGATTATCAAAGGCGGACTCATCATACCTGAAGCCACTTTGATACAGGTTAATAATTTCAAGGAGAAATTTAACGGATCTCTTTGTTAATATGGTATCAAATAATGTATACTTGAATAAAAAAATGAAATTAGTCATTAAGTACATTGTTGGATAATATCTTTTCCTGGTATTAATGTAATTACTTTTAGGTCTCTTTTCATGCTTCTGTCTGACTTGATTACAATGTTTAATATATAGCTGGGGAGACTTCTATACTCTTGAATAATATTTTCTTTATCTTTGTTGTATGCTTCCAGTGGAAGCTCATCAGATCCCAGGGTTTTCAATTTCATGCGTAGTACCATTCGCATTATTACTTCATAGGTTCATAGGTTCATAGGTAGGTACTAGGCTGTCGGCCCTAGGGCCTATACAAGCCTAGCTAAAAAGGTACCCTGGCTTTTGCCACCCAAGAGAATTATTTTCTTGTGCCCCTGTCAAGCAGAGCCACAGAGGTGATCCCCAGGATGAATTTTCTATTTCCCATCCAATCATCAAGATTTTTCTTGAAGAGTGCTAATGAGAAGCTTTGTTTGATATAGATAGGTAGTTTGTTCCAGAGTATGGGAAGTCTCTGGGACTGGAATCTATCCCTCCAGCATGTTCTGTTTATTGTGGTGACAAGGTGACAAGGTTTAGGTCCCTAGAGCGTGTAGCTTGGAGGGATTGGGATTTCTTTAAGTGGAGCATGTCCAACAGCTCTGGGCTTGACACAGCTTTGTATGTTAGGCAAAGATCGCCTCTGAGTAGGTGATATGTGACTGAGTAAAGCTGGAGTTTTTTGAGACGGTCTGCGTAGGGCATCTGTTTGAGGCTGGTAATCCTCTTTGTGAGGTATTTCTGTGGCCTTTCCATTTGTTGCAGATGTCTTGTGAGGCACATAATAAAAGGGGTGCTGTACTCTATAATGGGTCTAATGACTGATGAGTAGAGGGGAACAATTACCTCTTTTTCCTGGATGAGAAACATTTTGTGATGAGGTGTGCCACATAGAAGAATTTCCTGACAATTGTGGCGATGTGATTATCAAAGGACAGACTACTGTCCACCTGTGTCCCAAGGTCTCTTATCACACTTTTGATGTTAAGTAGACTACCACCTATGTGGTAGCTCATGGGTATAGAGTTTTTGGCAAAGGGGATGACAATGCACTTTTTAGCATTGAGCTTGAGGCCATGGCTTTGACACCAGGCATCAGTCTCAGTGAGGCCCTTTTGTAGGATGTCCACATCATTAGGAGTTTCAATTATGGCTCCTACTTTGCAGTCATCTGTGAATTTAGTTAGCCAAAGACCTTCTGTGTTAGCCTGTACTTCAGAAAAGTAGATACCAAACAGGAGTGGACCCAGGACTGAACCCTGTGGTACTTCACTTGTCACTGGTCTGAAGTCGGATTTGGAATCTGCTTCTTTCACAGTGTGGGTTCTGTCAGTGAGCCAGTTGGCAACCCATCTTGTGACATAGGGATTTATACCTAGTTTAGTGAGTTTATCTATAATTCCAGAGTGGGGGATGGTGTCAAAAACCTTGTCAAGATCTAGATAGTATGTGTGAACCACCTTACCCTTGTCTACGGCTTTGGTGACTGCTTCAAATATGTCTATCAGGTTTAGGAGACATGATCTGTCTTTTACAAACCTGAACTGGGTGAGGTCCAGAGTTTGGAGATTACCAATGCCTTTGTTTATAAGTTCCATGATGATATGTTCCATGGCCTTGCAGACCAGTCTTGTTAGGCTAATGGGGTGGTAGTTCCCAGGGTCCGTGGTGGCTCCCCATTTGTGGAGTGGGATAACTGTTACTGCACGCCATTCAGTGGGCACAAAGCCTGAGGTGAGGATATGATTGAACATGGTGCTTAGCTGGGATGCCAGTTCATTCTGTAGTTCATGTAGAACGCAGCCTGGGATGTTGTCAGGTCCCATGGATGCTGTGTTCTTGGCTTTGGAGAGTGTGGTTTTTACCTTCTATTATTTTTCCATTAATATTCTTTGAAGGAATCTTTGACTTTTTGTTCCAACCCCCTGGCTGAGTCTGCTGAGTGCAGCATCTCATATCAAAGCAATTCAGAACTTCCTTTTAGCATGGTGAGCACTTGCTCTAATACATGATCCCTCACTTTTATTATCATTATTTCTGTCACTTGTTGCCTCAGATCTCAAAGTTAAGTCTTTCAGAGTACTTGGGAATTTTTGAAATTTCTCAACCATGGGGACAAACCTTAGTTGTTCACTGATTCTGTAAGTTCCTGCATGTTCTGTTTCACCTCAAGGTTCTGTCCCTTATCTTGCATTTACAAGCTTACCAACTGCATGTGAGTATTATCTATAGCTACATTTACCGATGTTGTGCTTTGATTAACAAACTAAGACAGTACTTTCTGTAATTTTTCTTAAAATGTTCTCTCCTTTGCATTTCTTGCCAAATAACCCTGTTCATAGAAATGCATTATCAACTACTGAAATTCTCTTCCTTTACAATAAATTATATTTAATTCCCAATATTTATTTACTCTCTCTCTTTCCATTATAATTGGCTCCAGAGAAGAGTGGTTTGACATGATGGTAGGATGCATTTCCAGCCCTATAACTAAATGTAAATGCTCTTTAGTTATTAACCACTTATCAATTAAAGAGCACAAACTGAAACAGTAAAAGAAACATGTGTAAGCTCCCTTACTTCTTTTCCCTCTTTATTTATGTCTAATGTACCCATTTGCATGATAAATTTATTCATAAATTTGCCAAGGAGTGGGACAGATATCTGAGACTTCTCCCATAGCAAATGTTGTATTTAAATCCCACCATATAGTTATATCCTCTTGAAAGTGTATCCAATCACCCAGTCACCCTAAAAGTTTTGAGCATTTGATGCTGGGGTATATAAATACTGGCCATAGTTATTTTGAAACCTTGCAGAGTTTCCTACAACAAAACATGTCTACCCTACCTATCCATAACATAATCCTGTCATACAAATGACATTCCAGCTCTGACCATGATCACATTCTTCTTTTATGACTCTCCATATTAAAAGCATAATATACTTGGAAATACCTAGTACTCAGTTTTAGAATATTCACTAGCCCATTAATATTCCACAATTAAACATCCTATTAAAAATGAAATTATAGGTACTGTGCAAGTTTTAGATGGTCACAGTCCTGTGAAGTTCCCTACTATCCTGGGTCAGTAAATAAGGAACTTCAATCCTCACTACTGACTCCAATGTGAGACCGTCACTCAAACAGGAGTAATAGTTCACAATTTCACCAAAGAGCACAACAAGAACGCACTATGTCCTGGAACTGGACTGTATACTTCTGTCCACTCCTACTGTAACTCCTTATTACACACCCAGAACAATGTGTTCCAGTTTAAGACCTCTGATACACTCTCACTTAAATAAATAAAATGAATCTCACACATCCAAACATTTCTGGGAAAGCCTGACACAGATTTCCAGCTGTGTTCCTTACCCCAAGTGATACGGTAAAATGCTGCCACCAATCAGAGCATCTAAATGCCTTTTCAAAGGAGTGCCCAATTATTAAAATTAAATATCAAAACAAATGGTAGCATATGACCTAAAGCAGCCAGGCTTTTTGAGTGGCCTGGGAATTATCAAAACAGGTATAAGCACTTTCAAATTATTAAAGAATACACTAAATGACCAGTCACAAAGTAAGATAATAAAAATATTTAATAATGAGCAAAATGATTAAAAACATGTAAAACAGTAATTTCAATAAACAAATAGAATTCAATTACCAGGAAAATGAAATTAATACTGAGGGACAGAAATCCAACATTCAGAAAAACTGTGACTAATTAGCTGTAATTTCCTAAGCCCATTAATGTTCCACAGTTAAACATCCTATTGAAAATTAAATTATAAATACTGTGCAAGTCTTAGATGAACACTGTCCCTGATCTAAAGTGAATATTACAAATGAGCAAAGGCAGGCTTACAGTTCTTGGTGAGTCCTTTGGGTATCCACTGCTCAGTACAACTGTGAACTGAACTGAAATGAACAACTGTTAACACAACAGTTCTCAACTGTGAACTCAACTAAACTGAACGGTCTTCAGCAGGCTCTTTTATAAGCTAGGTTAACTGTCTTAACTGTTCTAGTTCTTATTTTCAGTTCACTCTTTGAAAATCAACAAACATCTGTTTATTACAGTTTTTCCTATATTTCTGTCTCTGACAGTACACACAGAGCAATTGGAAACATTCTGATGATGTCTATAGATCAGCTGACTCTAAGAAAGTCTGCATTTAGAATCTCCTGTATAAACATTCGCACTTTGAAATGTAAAAGAACACTGTTCAACTCTTTAAACATCCTGTACAAATGGAGTATTAATCAACATGTAAGAACTTATTTACAATATCATAACTAGTCATGCTGGCAAATATTACACAGGTTAATCTGAAATTATGTACAAAATGTCAGCCAGACATGCTAGCACACAGATGACAGTGTCTAATTTCTTCACAAGCCCCACTAATATTAAGATAACAGGAAGGCTCAAACTATTATTGAAACATCCTTATGTTAGATAATGAAGGGATGAAGATTTAATTGTACTCATTATCAGAAATATCCCTCTTGAAGTAACATGAAATGAACAAGACTTCACTACCTCAAAAAATAATCCAACCATTTCAACTCAAATATACATAACAAACACGCCAAAAAATCCCATAACACATCCAAACTTTAAAGAAACTATTTACAATAGTTTCATTATGCCATTGCTTCCCTAGAGGAGGCATTTAGAATCTAATAGACTGGAGATGAGGGTACACCAATAAGAACGTCCTGTTTTTAACAGGAAAAGGGTAGTAATCTCTCCACAAGTGACGAACATTTCACAATACACATTGTTCTGGGGTGTGTAATAAGGAGTTACGAACATTTCACAATAATTTTGTTTTATTTGCATTTATTAACAAAGGTAAACTACTGATTTCCTTCAAACTTTTTTCCAGACAGTCCCGAGGCACTGTCTGATTAAAGGCCTTACTCCTGAGTTCCCCTGTTAAGTAAATGGGGCTTTGGGAATCAAATCCTGAAGCACAGGAAGCAGCTAGTTTACAGCTGTTGGTCTTAATCCTCAGTGCGAACTGAGAAGCTGCACCCTATTCACACCCACTGTAACTTAGATAATAATCAAGAGCAGTTATCACTTATAGGAAGGTAATGTATAGCAACAGTTAAGTTACTACCATCTATTTTTTCTTTCATACAATCACTCATAAAAGTCAACATCCATCCGTCTACTGGTTGTACCTTACAGTAGCACTATTATGTTAGCAAGTATACATGTTTTATTCTTTTCACTTCCTTGTTTATGCAGTGCTTCAAACAAATCCTTACTATGCCCTAGCATGACTTTAGCCTTTATCCACCAGGCTGATTATTAGATAGATTATGTACCAGTTCAAAATTATATGACTACTATAGAGGCCCTGGAATATAAGAGGTGTAAGAAATTTTTGCTGTGTTTTAGAAGCTTTCACCTAAGTTCCCAGATGCAAGTATAGCAATTCTATTTATACAGTAAAGCAATCAGACATTCTTATTGTCTATGTTTTTTCACTTGAATAAAATGTTCTGATTCAGAATTTTCAGACCTAGCACTTGCTAGTTGCAAATGTTCACCTGCCTTACTGTCAACTGATAAAGCTGCCTTTTTAGAAGTCTTTTTCAGAAAACAGGCAATGACTCCCTCAAGCTACTACATGGGTTGGAAACATTGCCATATTTTTCAACAGCTTGCTGCTGAGGTGGTATAGATTATGTCTCAGTCCCTGGTGTTATCTGCAACAGTCAAGTCTTAGCCTCCTTTTCAGTACATAAACTAACTGAGCCTTATAGAAAACAAATCTTAACTTGTATTGGATATAACATCCTAAACTTTATTCTCCTCTGATGATAGCAGTCTCATAGCTAATGGAAGGTTTTGTGGTGCATTCTGGTAGATTCAGAGTAACCCCTTTTCCAGTAACCTTACTTTCCTGTTATCCAGATTAACAATAATATCCTTTCCACCAAAGAAAAGGTTGGCTTCACCAACATTAGAAGACTTCACCCACACCAGTATACCCTGTCTAAATGCTCAGTCTTTAGTTTGTGCACTGGTATCTGTGTCCAGTCATGCAACATTGACACTCTAAATTCCTCACAATTTTGGACCTCCACATTTTCAGGAATAACTCATAATATCAGATTTTTCCATGATGCAGTTGTTCGCGTTATCGCCTCACAGCAAGAGGTTCTCTGGTTCTATGTTTGGCTGGAGCACTTTCTGTGTGGCGCCTGCATGTCCTCCCTGTGGGTAAGTGAGTTTTAAAGACATGCAGGTAGGTGTGTATGTGTGAGTATACCTTCTGTGAAGGTTAGGTACTGGGCTGGCAACTCAATGCCATAAAATCTCTACTGCCAATCTGTGGACTGGTGTCCTGCTGTGGCGACCCCTAACGGGAGAAGTTAAAAGACATTGCTTTTACTTCTGCTGCAGTTTGTGCACTTCAAGCAGCTCAATTCTCATTTTGACATTAGCCACATAAATGTTAGTGCCCTTTAGGAATGTGCCCAGTTCTGTAAGCTGCTTGAAGTAGAGAGACAAGTTGCCCTTTCAGTAATTTTAGTACTTTTTTTGGTAAACTGTTGCAGTTTAGATGAAATCCTTAAAAGTGTACTCATTCCCCCAGATTTACTAATCTGTCATGTAGGACTAAACTAGACCTACATGGAAGTGGTAGTTTAAGAGAAGGATGGCAGCACTCCATGCATATTAATGAAGGCGCGCTGCCAGAGCTCCAAATCCTACACTGAGAGTGGACAAGTGCAAGGGGCGTGTCTGAGAGCAGAGCTCTCAGAATAAACACTCCCCTGCAAAGTAGAACAGAAAAAAAGTGTAAATAAATGAGTGAAACTGCTCATAGGTGTCCGCATATCCTCACCAACAGTCCCCATGTGTTCAACAGCAACAGTACATTGAAATAAAATGAAGAAACCCTTGTATTTATTTTTTTAAATCCCGAGTACAGATAACCGCAGGTGCACGGGTTTGCCCATTACGGTTAAAGCAGCTGAAAAGGCTAAGGAGGATAACACGGAATATATATGCAAATGAAGCAGCACAGCAATAGTGTAGTGGTTTGAGCATCCGCCTAAAAACAGGCATTCCCAGTTCGAGTCCTACTGCAGCATGTATCATTTTCCATGTGAAATCTGTATATAAACATATTTTTACATCTTTTTGCCATATAACGTACATAATAACATTTAAATGTGAACTGGAGTACTGCATGAAATGCACATGTGAAGTGTCAGTGTCATAATGAATAAAGTACTAGTAAGCAGGTTTAAGCACAAATAAGCAGTAGTAAGCATATATAAGCACTAGTAAGCATGTTTAACTGTGTTTGCATGGGGGTAAGCATTGCCCACATAGATTAAGCAAAGTAGAAGCTAACTGAGTGTAAGAAACTGTAACCAGAGGTTAGCAGTGCTTACTGTCATAAATCTACTCACAACTGCTTTAAAGTGCCTTAATCACTCTGGATCCAATGGCCCATGTTCTGCCCAGTAAAAAAATAAACTACCACTGCAAGACTCAAACTCAGGACCCTGTACACTATAGTCACAGTAGTTAACTACTAAGCCATCATAGAAATAGATATGTGTGAGGTATCCGCAAACTAATCCTCACCACAGGAAAATCAAACCAAACATGTGAACTGAATCAATCTACAGTGTGATGTTGGATAACATGCCACAAAACATAAATGTGTGAACTGGAGTACTGCAGTAAGCATAGATTTGAGGTGTTATTGTAATAAAGTGTAGAAGTCCCCAGGTCCCCATACAGTGTATGTACACATAAATCACGGATACCAGACACATATAGGTTCATAGGTTCATAGGTTCATAGGTTCATACTAGGCTATCTGCCCAAGGGCATTTATAAGCCTAGCCCATAGTTATGTGGCTTTCGCCACCCCTTTAGTTTGAATAAAAACTATGCCTATCATTTTGCTGTGCCTCTGTCAAGCAGTGACGCTGAAGTAATCCCTGGGGTATATCTGCAATCTCCCATCCATTGGTCAAGATTCCTCTTGAACAAGACCAGAGAGGTGCTCTGCCTCACATGTACCGGGATTTTGTTCCACAGCATAGGGAGTCTCTGGGTGATGAATCTGTCCCTCCAGCACGTTCTATTTATAACCGTGTCAAGGTTTAAGTCTCCGCCCTTGTGGTTCTGAGGGATCTAGATTTTTTGAGGTGAAGCATATTCATCAAATCTGGGTTTGACATGGCCTTATATGTCAGGCACAGGTCACCTCTGAGCAAGCGGTATGAGACTGAATAGAGCTGGAGTTCTTTCAGTCGGGCAGCATAAGACATATTTTTGAGACCCTTTATCCTTTTGGTGAGGAACTTTGGGGCCTTTCAAGCTGCAGCAGGTGTCTGGTCAGATACATTCGAACGGGCATTGTACTCAATCATAGGTCTAATAAGTGATGAGTACAGGGGGATGACCTCCTTGATCTAGATGTGAATCCCTTCATGATCAGGTGGGTGATATAGAAGGTTTTCCTAACTACTTTAGCAACATGAGTGTCAAACGAAGGCTACTGTCAACCTGGGTCCCCAGATCTCTGATGACTTTTCTGTGCTCAGTGGATTGCCACCTATATGGTAGCTAGGGGTAGCCTTGTTTTTCCCAAAGGGTATGACTATGCATTTTTGGCGTTTAACTTCAGGCCATGGCTCTGGCACCAGTTATCCATTTCTGTGAGGCCCTTCTGGAGGATATCTGTGTCAGATGTGTTTTCGACTATGGAGTTTGCAGTCATCTGCAAACTTTGTCAGCCATAACCTCCTGTGTTTGCTTGTACTTCAGAAAAGTAGATGCGAACAAGAGTGGACCCAGGACTGAGCCCTGTGGGACACCACTTGTGACAGGCTTTGAGTCTGACATGGCTCCAGCAACTCTGACCCTGTGGGTTCTGTCACTTAGCCAGTTTGCAACCCATCTTGTGATGTATGGGTTTACATTCAAGCTGATGTGTTTTCGATGATACCTGAGTGGGGTATTGTGTCAAAGGCCTTTGCCAGGTCGAGGTAGGCTGTATGGACTGCCTTTCCTCATCAATGGCCTTGGTGACTGTCTCAAAAAGTCAACCAAGTTTAAGAGGCAGGATCTGCCTTTGACAAAGCCAAACTGAGTTGGATCCAAAGTCTGCAAGTTCCCTATGTCTTTATTTATGAGTTCCATTATGATCCTCTCCATGGCTTTGCAGATAAGGCTTGTCAAGCTAATGGGGCGGTAATTTCCAGGGTCTGTGGAGGCACCGCCCTTATGAAGTGGGACCACAGTCGCCGTGCGCCCTCCTTGGGTACGTATCCTGAGGTGAGGCTAAGATTAAACAGCTGTCCTAACTGTGGGTTTAATTCCTCATTGAGTTCATGAAGCACACAGCCGGGGACACCATCCGGTCCCATGGATGCTGTGTTTTGCCTTAGTGAGGGCAGTTCTCACCTGGCGTTGGAGATGTTTGGGGCTACAATCCTCTGGAATAGATATCTCTCCTTTTGGGGAGAAGTTTGCACTGAACCTGTCAGCCAGTATGTTGGCAATGTGTGTAGGTTCAGTAATTTTCACATCATTTTGAACTAATTCTGAGCATATCTGGGAGTTTCCTCCTAGGTTTCTAACATAGCTAAAGAAGGCCTTATGATTCTCTTTAGAGTCCTTGGCGATTTTTCTCTCAAAATTTGCCTTGGATGATTTTATGAGAGCTCTTAGTTTTTACTTATAATGATCAAAGGTGTCTTACCTTTCAAGGATTTTGCTCTATCTTGTAGTAGCTTCCTCCTTTTGTTGTAGAGCTTGTTTATGGCTGGGGTCCACCAGACTGGACGCTTGCCTTTGGTACAGAGAGTCTTAGTTTTGTTTGGGATTGCCTGATCCATGCAGTCCTGTAGGTGCTGGTAGAAGGCATTTGTAAGTGATTCAGCGGTTTGAGTAATGTTTACCACTGGCTCAGGGGCCTTAAAGGAGACCACACTAGTTTTTAGAAGTGTGAAATCGGCTTTTGAGAAGTTTTCACTGTGGTCTTTTTGTTTTCAGGTGGGGCGGATGAGGACCTCCAGAGATTAGTTTATGATCTGATCTCACCAGTGAGGGTATACTTCCGGTGTTGAACATTTTGATCCCATGTTCGTGATGATGAGATCAAGTATGTTTTCTCCTCTTGTGGGGATGGTGACTAGTTGTTCCATGGCATTTGAGTTTATGAACTCCAGGAATCTTTGGGTTAGAGTGTTCGGGCTTGAGTAGTGTTCCCAGTCTATATTAGGGTAGTTAAAGTCACCTAGTATGATGGTGTTTGGAGATACATTTATCCTCCAATGTTTTCAGGAAGGCCATGTGAGGTTCCTGAGTTTGAGAGGGTGGCCTGTAACATGCTACAAATTGCAGAGCAGTCTTGCCTATGGTTAATTGCACCTGGATGGTCTCCGATGCATCATGCGTTGCCACCAACCTTGAGGTGTGGTTGTACTTTATGAATATGGACACCCCTCCTTTCTTGGTGTTGTCCGGATTTTGGGGCGGGAAGCATGATATGAGGTGAAACCTGTTAGTGCTGGGGTGCTCTCAGGAGCCTTGAACCAGGTTTCTGTCACAGCACAGACATCGATGTTCTCCATATTGAGAAGGGCCTCAGTGCGTGCATCTTGAGATTGAGACTTCTGGCATTGAGCAGCATGACCCTGAGTGGGTGGCCTTGGTGGTGTTCTAGGGTGGTAGGTTTAGAATTTGAGCCTTGCCTAAAAAAGCACTATGGGGTGGCAAGAGCCTTTGCCAATATCCGGAAGCCCAGGGTGACAGGTGCAAGCCGTCCGCAGCGTGGCTTGTCCAGCATGTCATCCCAGGCAGACAGACATTGGATCCCCTTTGAATGACACCAGAATTTAAGCCAATTATTAAAGCTGATCATCTTATCACTGTATTGTGGCATCATTCTAGGTGAAGGTAGGATACTGCTCAAGGTCAGGGTCATACCTGCCTGGGCTACATAATCAGAGAGCTCCTCGATGTCCCTTTTCATGTAGTCCAAGTCTCAGGTCGTTGACACCAGCGTGGACAATGACTGAGTCGTACTTGTACCTGCTGTTGAGAGACCTGAGTGCTTGCGTTATGTGGCGGATTCTAGCGCCTGACAGGCAGCTTACTGTGACCTTCTCTTTACTCAGTCTGGTGAGCGGGACGTCAGTGTGTCTGACTATGGAATCACCAATGACAAGTGTGTCTGGCATTTTGTTTGGCCTTAAGGGCTGTGACTGTTTGACACTCTGACTGTGTGGTCTATGTGTTGCATGTGTTGGGTCGTGAGGTGGTAGTTGTTTGGGTGTCTGCTTTGGTGGCCTCCAGTTATGGGAAGTATTCCCGTCTGTGGGGTTTAAATACGACCATTTTCCCGCACTTCCCTGTGATTGACCAGTTTTAAAAAGGCTAAGCTATGGGCAGACCTGCTTACATAACCTGTAATGAAGAATAAATCATTGCAAAATGGAAAATATAGTGCTAATGAACTATGAAGCAATGTTAACTGCAGCACAGCTCAAGTTAGTAAGTGTAAGCAATGTGTAGGGGAGCCAATTCAATCTGCCTAGTGGTATACCTCTTTAAGCAGTGCCAACCTCATGTAAGCAGGTCTGCCCATAGCTTAGCCTTTTTAAAACTGGTCAATCACAGGGAAGTGCGGGAAAATGGTCGTATTTAAACCCCACAGACGGGAATACTTCCCATAACTGCAGGCAGAATGGCTGGTATGGGTAAAGGCACTCGATTTAGAGCACAGCGCTGGGGCATCCAGGAGTCAAAAATAATGGTATGGCTCCTGGTAAAACACCATGATCAGAGACTACTACAGGGCCAGTACCAGGGCTCACAGTATAAAATGGAGGCCTGGAACAGTATCGCCCGTGACCTCACCAGTGCCACATGTATCCCCTGGACTGGTGAGCAGGTCAGGCACCACCATGCTGACCTGAAGTGGCAGAGGGGGGATGTACTGGAACAGTGGATCCAGGAGTCTTGGCAGATGCCCAATGCCCCAGTACTAAGTACTCATTCTACTAAGTAGTAAATAATTGCCTAGCTTGTGTATACTATGGATAAGTATGGCTAAATACCACTGCATTTCTCTGACAGCTGCAGATGTGCGGGCTGCGAACCAGCAAGTCCATGATGCTAGGCTGCAAAGGCTGCATCGCAAGACAGGTTAGTAATCAATCTGCATGTACTGTCATAACAAATAAATATAAGAGCCTTAGAAAGTGTTGTACCAGTAGAAATAAATGTGAAATAGTCTGTGAATAAAGGTATAACCCCTGGAGTGCTTTTGGTTACTCTTCTCTCTCTCATATGTTGATGATCTGTTCCATACTATAAATAGTACTGTTGTATCTTAAGCAGTGTCACCCACACCATGGTATGCAGATAAAATAGGCATGAAGTCCTGCATAACAATGTTGGAAGTGCCAAGAGGTCAGTCATATTGTACAAGTTAGGGAGACTTAGAAAACAGTCGAAAGCTTTGCATCAGTTCCCTGATAGCACAGTGTACTGTGATGTTCGCTATACTATTTTGTCACACACAGCAGGGGTTTGAATCCTGGGAGTGCTACTAAGTTGTATGCATATCCATACCCCACAACTGTTCCAATCTGACCAGCATGTCCAGATAAATGGCCCATATCACCAGCTTTGTACCCTGTTCCCCTAAAAATCCAGTGTGACAATCCAAGAAATGTAGGCAGCTGTCAATGACATATAACTGATAGTCAAACGTGTACATAGCCAGAGAATGTATATGGAAACAAACCTGCCATTCTACCACCTTACCCAAAGTGTATGGCAGAAATTCTCAACATAAGGTGCATTAACACCTGCAGCCTGTCATGCCTGTATGTAAGACACAGGTCACGTATATAATAATTTATAAACATACCAGTGTACAATATAAGGCCATTGTGTAGTGTAATAATACATGTAAGGGAAAGACCACTGCAGTGACTAAGAATGTTGTGAAAACTACAAGGATATATAAGTTGTTAATTGAACTCTCTCTCACTCCTGCCATATGTGCATAATAACCCAATGACACACCTCAACTGGTATGTGTACACTCCAAACTTTTGTTGGGACATATGTCCTAATGGTTTATAAATATTCACATTTGTTTCTATGCATGTGCCATGTGAAAATACACCCATATTGGTGGCCTGTTGCCATAAATGAAAACTGCATGCTCCTGTAATGGCCACAGTTGTTCCATATATGTATGTGTTTTGCTTGCTCTGCAACTGTGTTAAATCTGGTGTGTTGGGTTAATGGGAATACAGATGCATGCTGTTATAACTAATCCTGAATGCCGTTGACTGTTACTAACCCATATCTGTCATAAACCTGTGACAACACAGCTTGTATGGGAAGGCCTGTCCCAGCGGACTCACCTGTCCCATCTCAGCTGGCCAGGACACCGGGCAACAGCACATCTGGGGCCCAGCCTGGGACTTCCTCCTCTGTGGGCCCTGGGTAGAACTGCTGCAGGGGATGGGGCTCATCCCCTCCCTCGGATTGGGTGCAGAGGGACACCTGTCACTTGTCAACAGGTCCGGGCCATGGTGCATAAGGAGCTCGATCTGGAGTATCTAGAGTGGCTACACCAGCTTGAGGGCCAAGTGGTGCTATTAGAGGGTGAGCCTGCCCCTCCTACACAGCCCCCAGCACAGCCACCTTCAGGGCTGTGAAGGTGCAGTGGTGACTGCCCATGGGTGGGGACCTCAGTCGCACTGTTTCCAGTTGGGGGCTTATGGGCTTGCGACTTCCAAACACCCCTCCCTGTCCAAGGTGTTTACCCCCCCACATGTGTCATATAGTGGCCCTGTATGTGTCTTGTGCGTCTTGTCTGTTAACCTATCCAACCTCCTTCCCCAAATATACCTACTACCCCTCCCCAACATCCCATTCTCACCTGAAAAAAAAGAGCAATCTGTTCCCACAAAAAAAATCTCGCCCCATACATAGCTGTCCATTTCACACACGTGTCCTCTGGACACATGTAATCTGGTCTAACTGGCATCATAATAAATATATGTTGTCCTCACCCCTCTCCCAGGGGTTTGAGGGTCCAAATGTACCTGCAAATATAGTGTATACGCACAGCTGTTGCTGTAGAAAAAATGGGCAGCTATGTACCTTTCCTATACCCTTCCTGTACATGCCTAGCTATTTTCCCTCTTTGTGACCCATTTCTCACCACTTTCCTATGAACCTTTTTTTCTTTTCTTTTAAAGGAAATAGCGTGGGGGTAAGCAGCAGTAAGCACTGTTAAGCAGCAGTAAGCAGGTTTGCACGGGGGTAAGCTATGCCTACACAGGTTGAAAAATATGAAGCTACCTGACTGTAAGAAAACATAAGCGGAGGTTGGCAGTGCTTACCGTTGCACAAACCCACGCAAACCTGCTTACAACTGCTTAAAAGTGCCGTAATCACTCTGTATCCAACATCCCCTGTTCTGCCCAGTAACAAAAGAAGCTGCCTTTCCAAGGCTCGAACCCAGAACCCTGCACTTCATACACAAAGTGATTTACCTCTATGCCATGGCAGATATACATAACCTGAAGTTTTCACAAACATATCATGCAGCACAATCAGTCAACAGTACATGAAATGTATTATTATCACACCACACAACCTGTTAATGCAAGATGTCTGGACAAAGTATGCCACACTGTGGGTACAAATAGGGATATATGCCAACTAATGCTCTGATACACTTATAATGTTGCTAGTTACACAGTTATATGTATTAGAACACATATGTAGAAGGAGATGAAGTCTGAAACACAAAAGTGTTGCCACTAGTTACTGACTGCAATGCTGCGATCATCCATGACAATTGCCAAGTGAATGAGGAACAGGCCAAATTATGAGCAGAACATGCATGGACATATGGACAGATATATATCTGTAAATGTAGACAGATAGACAGCTATATGTGTGTGTATATATATATATATATATATATATATATATATATATATATATATATATATATATTTATATATATATTTATATATATATATATATATATATATATATATGTATATATATATATATATATATATATATATATATATATATATATATATATAGATAGATAGATATACATATGTACATACACATATACACACACAAAAGGTATCAGTAGCCATACATATGTACAAGTAGTGTGGAAGTAATGGGTGCAAAGTATATCCCTCAGCCACAAGCCCTTCAACTGACACCTGTGACATGTGTAGTGGGGCAACCATTCCCACAAATGAGAATACTGACATTAAACATATACCCACCCACAATTCAAAGGACATGACACGACACACAGGTATGCATACACAGATAACCTTTATTTGGTACTATACAATAATCTATGCCAGTACTGACACCACATAAGGTTTGAAATAT